>NC_042994.1:15943343-16120843 GCF_901001165.1 Salmo trutta
TTGCCTTCAGCCTAGATGCTGATCTAAGGTTAGTTTTGTGTTTCTCCCACCTACTGGTTAAGGTTCGTTGGGGGGAGGGATCCAGGAGCGATCCTCTACCTGGAGGAGAGAGGAGGAGTGCAGTATGGAGAGAAGGGAAGAGGAGATGGGGCTCAGAGGCTCTATGTATCAGCTTCTCGGAGTAGGAGAGCTGATCTAATAAGATTATATGAACAGCAGGAACCTGATCCTAGATCAGTACTGCTAATCTGAGAAGCTTGACACATACAGGTCCTGATAGAAGTAGAACAAGTAGATGGGACGCAACCTACAGTACATAAATGGGCGGGCCTACATTCGTTTATTAGTTCTGGCCTGTGACTTAAAACTACAGTCTGTGATTGAAGAGAAAGACAAGGAACTCATTAAAACACACACTAATCCCTTAGATATTAAAAACAATCCAGTGCTATGACATTTCTATTCCCTTTATAGTGCACTCCTTTTGACCAGGGCCCATCAAACGTAGTGCACTATATATGGAATAGGGTGCCATTTGGGACATAACCAAGGACTTGCATCATGCACCCCCTTAGGTATAACAGCCCAGTACAGCACAGTACGAAAGGGTCGCGTACCAAATGGCACACTATTCCCTAGAAAGTGTACTACTTTTGACCATGACCCATAGGTCTCTGGTAAAAAGTAGCACACTATATAGGTAGTAGGGGTGCCATTTTGGAGGCGGGAGAATGAAACTAACCCAGGTTGGCTGCAGCCCAAAGCAACATGGTGTTTGTTAAAGGCTGGCGTGTAATTACCCAGAACACCCTCTGATTCCGCTTAGCACTCTTAATCTTTACAGGGCTCTGAGATGTATGGGAACCATTACACTAGTGACATCAATAGTTTTTTTTGTCATCATCATGTTGCAACATAGGGCCCTTGAGTGTCAAATGGCTTCCCAGCTTGCACATAATGTTCTGAGAACCATATGTTTCTTAGAGCTTGGTGAGAGCATGGTTGTCCTATGCTTATTTTGCATACAACCTTCCCACAAAGTTCTGGGAATGGTGCAGGATACCTAGCTAGCAAATTACATTGTAAGAACCATATGTTTCTTAGCTGGGAATTTCAGTACTTCAGCATAAGGTTTTCTGCAGGATTCCACATGGTTCTATTTAAGGTCATGTTCTCAAAACATTAAGAACATTTTCATAAAAACCATAAGAAAACATTAGTAACGTTCAAAGAGCATTATTTAAAAACATATACAATCCATACTCAGCATTAACAAAACGCTCTCTATCCTCTATGTTGTTAAGTGTGTTCAGGTGTGTTTGCCACGCCCACTAACACCTGATCTTAATGAGTGGTTGTTTCCTTTGAAACGGGATCTGTTTGAATAAACTAAAAGGAACAGCTTTTGATGAGTAAAATGCTAGCACCATCATGGTGGTACAGTGGACTAATTCTATGTATAGAGAACAGAAGGTCAAAGGTTTAAATCTCACTGACGCCATGCCACAATAAAAAAGAAATGTGTTTGCATGATTAATGCCTAACCAAATAAATGTCCATGTGTCCTATCTGTGCTTGGAGTTCTAAACAATTAACCCAAACTAAGCTAGCAGTGTTATTAAAATACTTATTGAAACATGTTCTAAGAACCTTAATTAATTACCTTCAAATAACCTATAATTTCCGTTCTCAGAATGTTAATAAAACCTCCCAGGAAAACTTTCAGGGAACCATAGTAAAATGTTTTTATAACCTCCCTGCAACCTAAAAACTTCCGTTCTCAGAAAGTAAAAAATAAGCGTTCTGTTTTACCGGTCAGGAAACGCATGGCTTCGTTCCCAGAACCAATGGGAAACCAAAAACATACATTTCCACAACTTCCAAGGAACCAAATGTGCTAGCTGGGTTAAGTTTCAATGGGGGAGATTGGCAAATCCACGAAGAGGAATGTTTGGGAATGTGGTGACAGAATTGTACTCATCCCAAGAGGGAATATCCCAGAATGGGTGGATGGAGTCAGAAGGAGTCGTGGGATGTACGCCCCAAATGGCAACCTATTCCCTACAAAGTGCACTACTTTTGAACAGAGCCCTATGGGCCCTGGTCAAAGCTAGTGCACTATATAGGGAAAGAATGCCCAGATGAAGTCCAGGTCCCATTCTTGACATAGGGGCAGCGAAATTATCGGCTGACGTCAGCTTTGTTTTCCCCAGCCAAACAGCTTTGCTGACTAAATGAGCCTGTTTAGCTGATGACTACAGAGTACACTCATTAGGCTGGCTGAGAGAGAGACTACGTGCTAGCCGGGTGTGATATGTCTCAAGCCCCAGCCAAGTCAACAAGCGTAAACACAGATGACATCATACATGGGAACTCATCAAGCATGACATCAGCGGGTACGCTTGGAGGTTGGAGTATAGACAGAGCAAGGCTAGTAGCGGTTTGGGCTAACCAACACTCTGCGCAGGAGACCATCTTGGAAAATATACAGAATGTAAGATTTCAATGAAAATATATTCCATTGTTCTTTCTTTCATTTATTAGGTATGTCCCTATAATGCATCTGACTAGTTAAACGCTCAATCCTTAATACATTAATAAGAAAAACAATACGTTATACTCTTAAAGAATCAATGTGTATAACAATAATTTAAATTATCACAAACTGTTGTTAATATCACAGATTGGCCCTATAAACTGCTACAAATTGAATACATTCCTATTCCTGTTAAATTGTAGGACTGTTGTGTCAATTCATTCAATCAGGCCCATACAAATTCAGGCCAACAAGGCAGGTGCCTCAGGTGCTGGATAAGAGCTGGAGATGGAGCTTGGTGCTAATCCAAGAACCCTGATAGGTGTACACACACACACACACACACACACACACACACACACACACACACACACACACACACACACACACACACACACACACACACACACTTCCTCCTCTCTCCTTTTACAACTTAATTGACACACTGCTCAGTCATCACCCCATGCTTTGACACCAGGTGTCAACCCTGCGTTGCACACATACCTGTCCCCCCACACCACCTGACTCGCTGAATAGAGGGCCCTAATTAATTTGGGCTTTGGTTCCTCTTTTCCCTCTTTTAAAACAGCCCTGTGTTTGCTTTGATCTGTCAGCAGTGCATTTGATGTTTAGTGAGGCTGTTAACAGCACTACTGAATTAGACCATAGGGTTCTGGACGCTGATCCGTCCCCAATTACCCTCCTCTCTACTTAACCCCAGCCCCCAGGGGTAATGGCTACCCAGCACACCCTCGCACCATCAATAACGACAGAGAGGAGAGTGACACTCAAGAGAGAGGCTCAGCCCCAAATGATTTTTCAATGTGGCCCCTGTGTCTTGCTTTCCCCAAATGGCATACTATTCCCTATACAGTGCACTACTTTTGACTAGAGCCCTATGGCCAAGGTCTATAGGGTTCTTATCAAAAGTAGTGCCCTATGTAGGGAATAGGGTGCCATTTGGAACATATCTTTGTTCTTGTTGTCTCCTATGAGGATTGATGGTGTATGGTTATGGGTTTCACATTGAGGATCCAGTATGCAAGTAAATGTATTATACATTTAGGAAAAACATAACATCCACAAAGACATTTGCAATGCATACCATGAATATATAAATAAAGATCAACACATACAGTATACAGTCGATGTAACATCCCACTAATTCCCCAATGCCACCCATAATGATGTCATCGGGAATAGCATCGGTTTCATTTCCATATTGTGACTCAAAGAACTGCAATCCAAAGAATATTTATTACATATTAGGCCTGCTCTCTTACAGACAGAAAGCATATGGTTTTGAGTTCTAAGTCATATAGCAAAATCATAATTCATGGTAATAAGAGTATGAGGAAGGCTTAATTATGATAAGCAGGGTTGCTTCCTCCCGGCTTTTTATGTTCATCTGCAGAATCAGGATTGTCACCTTCCTTTTTCAAAATATCCCAAGCTGTCCTAATTAGGGCCCCCAAGGGCCAAATGTTGCCATAAGGGCCCCATTGAAAATAAAACTATACAGAAGTTGCTCCATTGCTGTTCAGCCTCTCTCTCTCTCTCTCTCTCTCTCTCTCTCTCTCAATTCAATTTAAGGGGCTTTATTAGCATGGTAAACACATGTTTACATTGCCAAAGCAAGCGAAATAGATAATAAACAAAAGTGAAATAAACAATACAAAATGAACAGTAAACATTACACTTACAAAATAATAAAGATCTCTCTCTCTCTCTCTCATATCTACATATTATGAATCTAGTTCAACTTCACAGGCCTTTGCACTGAATCCTGTACAGATCCAGGAATGAGTCCCAAATGTCACTTTGTTCCCTATAAAGTGCACTACTTTCGACCAGAGCACTATGGGGCCTGTTCCAAAGTAGTGCACTATAAAGGGAATAGAAGCGCCATTTGGGACGTAGTTCTAATCTCTACTAACCGCTCCATTTGATGTCTCTCTGTGAACCTTTTCCCTCCATGTAAAATATATCAACGTCGCACGTCACAGCATGATTTCTCTCAGCAGATTGCTCATGCGGGTACTTTAAAAGGAGCAACAATGTGACATGGTCATGCCCACACATGTCTCCAACTCAAATCTCTCACATTCCTTTGTTTCTTTTTCATTTTGGGCTCTGAGATAAAGTCTTAGCTGTAACTGACCACGTTTCCATCCACAGTCTTTAACGTGATGAACTTCACCGGGTGGTGAAAGTGCACGGTGATCTTAATGCTCCTTTACAATAAATATCGAGGGTCTGATTCTGATGACATGATGATCGATGCTTGACTGCCGTTTGACAAATCAAAATATTCTCACTCTTACCCACAATAATGTCATCATGTCGACTAGCCTACTGGATCTGTGAGCTGTTGGCTAGAGCGTACGTGCCCAGACCAGAGTGGGCACATTTGCCATTGAACACAAAAGTTTTCATGACAAAACTATCAGTAGAGTTTAGAAACACATTGAACTTGAGATGTTTTATTCGGTACATGAAAACTTAAGCGAAAAAGTACATTTTGTGTGCACCACGTCATCACGCACGGACTTTTATCTGCAACAAGTACATTTGGTGGAAACACACCACTGGTGGGAAAATTCGCATTTTCGTTATGCAGATTTTTGGAATATTCGTATGAAAATCTGTCACGAATTGGATGGAAACCTAGCTACTTAGGCCCTGTAGGAAAAACCATGTGAAGTGGTGAAGTCAGAACGGTCCCCAACTGTACAAGGATCCCAATAACCTTTGCTATATCAAATATAGCAGCCTGCCTTCAATATGTTCACCCATAAGTTATACTTACTGAAATGTGTTGGTTGGTTGGGGCCTCAAGGCCAATACTCAAATACCAATGGGGATAAGCACAACTTTCAGAGCCTTCGAACCTTGAAGTTAGTTTTTCAAAGCATCTAAAGCCATGAGAGAGTTTATATATAGATTTACAATTCCACATAATATTCCTTTCAGTTGGTGCTTTTGCTTTGCTGTGCTGCTGCCTGGGAACTCACTCAGCCCAAATACACCCTGGAGCCTTTTCTAATGAAAAGACACGATAAGGGGTTAAATGTCCTCAACACACATAAGCACACACAAGCGTGCACAGACACACACACACACACACATGCGCACACACACACACACACACACACACACGCACACACACACACACACACACACGCACACACACACACACACACACACACACACACACACACACACACACACACACACACACACTCTAAACATCAGAGGCTACTCATTGTTCATCTTTGAGTCAGGACCAACAGAGGTTCTCCATAAAACCTGCAATCTTGATGGAAGAGTTAAACAATGGACAGAGAGGATACAGTATACTGTTTTCCTTGATGGACTGGGACAAAAGCCCCTCCATGAAAGCCTGACTACTTATATTGCAAAAATAAGTGCCTGATTTTCATACATGTCCCCCCTATCCTAAGGGTTAATTCCGATTACATATATAATACAGAGCCAACATATCAATAAACTGGCAGTACATGTGTCTCTCCCTCTCAGTTTTCTCCCCACGTCCACTACGCTTGACTGCTGCAGCAGCTGAGATGTCTGTGCTGCTAAGCCTAGCATCACTGGTACCAGAAGACCAGGGGACCACACTGCCTGTGCTGGGCACAGCAATACCCTAGGGTAACACTTTATTTTAATGGTCCATAATAAACCATTTATAAGGCATTTACAAACCATATGCTTACCATTCATAAATCATTGCTCCCACAATTGTAAATGTTAGTAATTTAGTTATTCACACATGTATATACATTTTCTTAAACATCTCGCATTGTGTGCTTGTTCTTTTACCAGGAACTGCAGGATTGTGTACCAATGGCATGCCCATTTTTTGGTGAGAAATGACACGTCACTCAAAAAAAAAGTATAAATAGCACTCACTTCAGATTAGGGACCGCAAACATACTTTATTAATTATTAGTAAATGGTTTATTAATGTGGGAGTAATGACTAATAAATGGTTTATTAATGTGGGAATAATGATTAGCAAATGGTTTATTAATGTGGGAGTAATGATTAATAAATGGTGACCATACAATTTATAAATGCCTTATAAATGGTTTATAACAGATACTTAAAATAAAGTGTTACCTATCCTAGTTGTGATAGAATAAACACATATACTGAACAAAAATATAAATGCAACATAGTTACAGTTCATATAAGGAAATGAGTCCCCACCCACTGGGGAGCCAGGCCCAGCCAATCAGAATTAGTTTTTCCCACACAAAAGGGCTTTATTACAGACAGAAATACTCCTCCGTTTCATCAGGGTGGCTCAGATGATCCCGCAGGTGAAGAAGCCGAATGTGGAGGTCCTGGGCTGCCAAATTCTCTAAAACGACATTGGAGGCGGCTTATGGTAGAGAAATTAACATTCAATTCTCTGTCAACAACTCTGGTGGACATTCCTGCAGACAACATGCCAATTGCACGCTCCCTCAAAACTTGAGACATCTGTGGAATTGTGTTGTGTGACATAACTGCACATTTTAGAGTGGCCTTTTATTGTCCCTAACACAAGGTGCACCCGTGTAATGATCATTCTGTTTAATCAACTTCTTGATATGCCACACCTGTCAGGTGGATGAATTATCTTGGCAAAGGTGAAATGCTCACTTAACAGGGATGCAAAAAACGTGTGCACAAAATTTGAGAGAAATAAGCTTTTTATGCGTTTGGAAAAATTCAGTGATCTTTTATTTCAGCTCATGAAACATGGGACCAACACATTACATGTTGCATATATATTGTTGTTCAGTATATATTAGACAAAGAAGAAAATCACTGAATAAATACCTTATAGATTACCATTGGCATATATAATACCTTATAACAGCCTAACTACATACTACAAATTAGTGCATTTAAAGTGTTGAATGTGAATTTGCGCCACTTCAGCTCAGCCAATCAGAAAACCGTCCGTCCGTTGCCCACTGGTCAGCCAAATGCTCAATATAAATCACTAGAGCAAAAGAGAAATAGTGTAAAAATCATTAAAAACAGGCCCTTGGACCTCCGGCCATGTCCATTGTTGGAGGGGAAGGGGTACATTTCGAACAGCACACACAAATAACAGATGGGATTTCTGGCATCTCATCTGCCAGTATTACAAGTATCACAAAATGATGTCGTAATATGGGCATGTGCTAGCAGCTAGCGTAACATCATTGGTTAAGGGGGACATCAAGGTGATTTTCATGTGTCACTGGACAAATACTCACAGCAGTACATGGTATTTATTCAGTGATTTCTCTGGGCGTAAGTGCAATGGCCATGTAAGTATAAGACTAGGGGTTTGTTATGTTCCAGCTAACACTAACTGCTGGGTTTGCATCCCAAATAGCAATGTAGTGCACTACTATGGGCCCTAGTCAATAGGGCTCTGGTAAAAAGTAGTGCACTATATAGGTAATAGAGTGCCATTTGGCACGAAGCCAGCGTCTACGTGCCCTTTCAGTCAAACAAGCACTTCTGAGGTTGTACCTTCCAGTGAGCTATGACATCATCCACATTGTTGCATTGTATACCTTGGAGGCATTTTGGCCTTTCATTCTCAGTGTGGAAGATAAGACTGGCCCGTAGCGTGCCAATAAGGGAGAGGAAAAGCGCAGCCTCCAAAAGAAAAGCGAGAAAAATAGACAGATTCTCAAAGCACTTCTATATCAAGACATCATATGCTCGTGGACGATGACGCAACATACAGCAGTCTCACTTTAATTGACATATTGACTACCAACTTACGATAAGAAGGAGGAGAGGAGAGGGGATGAGGTGGTGGTGGAGCAAGGAGGGCTGTGAATGAAGAAGATCAGCCTAAACTAACAACAATAACGGAACGATAGAAAGGCTTATTTCCCTGACAGACGGCTCCTTCATCCATATGTGCCTTGAACTACACCTTGGTTAATTATTAAACGGGGGTGTTGCTCTGCAGTTTTGGCCCCCTTTTGATGGTGCTCAAAATGGGCTCTGCTGACAGATAGTTGCCATTGGTGTCTGTTTACCACATACAGTGCCTTGCAAAAGTAGTCATTCCCCTTGGCATTTTTCCTATTTTGTTTCATTACAACCTGTCATTTAAATTGATTTTTTATTTGGATTTCATGTAATGGACATACACAAAGTAGTCCAAATTGGTGAAGTGAAATGAAAAAAATTACTTGTTTAAAAAAATTATAATTTCAACGGAAAAGTGGTGCGTACATATGCATTCGCCCCCTTTGCTATGAAGCCCCTAAATAAGATCTGGTGCAACTAATTACCTTCAGAAGTCACATAATTAGTTAACTAAAGTCCACCTGTGTGCAATCTAAGTGCCACATGATCTGTCACATGATCTCAGTATATATACACCTGTTCTGAAAAGCCCCAGATTCTGCAACACCACTAAGCAAGGGGCACCACCAAGCAAGCGGCACCATGAAGACCAAGGAGCTCTCCAAACAGGTCAGCGACAAAGTTGTGGAGAAGTACAGATCAGGGTTGGGTTATAAAAAAATATCAGAAACTTTGAACATCCCACGGAGCACCATTAAATCCATTATTAAAAAATGGAAAGAATATGGCACCACAACAAACCTGCCAAGAGAGGGCAGCCCACCAAAACTCATGGACCAGGCAAGGAGGGCATTAACCAGAGAGGCAACAAAGAGATCAAAGATAACCCTGAAGGAGCTGCAAAGCTCCACAGCGGAGATTGGAGTATCTGTCCATAAGACCACTTTAAGCTGTACTGTACACTGTCACGACTTCTGCCGAAGTCGGTCCCTCTCCTTGTTCGGCCGGCGTTCGGCGGTCGACGTAACCGGCCTTCTAGCCATCGCCGATCCACTATTCATTTTCCATTTGTTTTGTCTTTCTCTTACACACCTGGTTTCACTCACCCAATTACTTGTTCATTATTTAACCCTCTGTTCCCCCATGTTTGTTTGTGAGTGATTGTTCGTTGTATATCGGTCCGTTATTGTGGGCTCGCTATATTGCTTTGTATTTGTGTATTTTGAGTAAAGTATGTTGATTACTCACATCTGCTGTCCTGCGCCTGACTTGCTATACACAGGACCTTTACATACACTCCACAGAGCTGGGCTTTACGGAAGAGTGACCAGAAAAAAGCCATTGCTTAAAGAAAAAAATAAGCAAGCACATTTGAGGTTTGCCAAAAGGCATGTGGGAGACTCCCCAAACATATGGAAGAAGGTACTCTGGTCAGATGAGACTAAAATTGAGCTTTTTGGCCATCAAGGAAAACGCTATGTCTGGTGCAAACCCAACACCTCCCATCACCCTGAGAACATCATCCCCACAGTGAAGCATGGTGGTGGCAGTATCATGCTGTGGGAATGTTTTTCCATCGGCGGGGACTGGGAAACTGGTCAAAATTGAAGGAATGATGGATGGCGCTAAATACAGGGAAATTCTTGAGGGAAACCTGTTCCAGTCTTCCAGAGATTTGAGACTGTCCTGCTGGAAGGTGAACCTGTGCCAATGACCCTAAGCATACTGCTAAAGCAACACTCTAGTGGAAACATTTAAATGTCTTGGAATGGCCTAGTCAAAGCCCAGACCTCAATCCAATTGAGAATCTGTGATATGACTTAAAGATTGCTGTACACTAGCGGAACCCATCCAACTTGAAGCAGCTGGAGCAGTTTTGCCTTGATGAATGGGCAAAACTCCCAGTGGCTAGATGTGTTAAGCTTATAGAGACATACCCCAAGAGACTTGCAGCTGTAATTGCTGCAAAAGGGGGCTCTACAAAGTATTGACTTTGGGGGGGTGAATAGTCATGCACGCTCAAGTTTTCAGGTTTTTTTGTCTTATTTCTTGTTTGTTTCACAAAAAAAAATATTTTGCATCTTCAAAGTGGTAGGCATGTTGTGTAAATCATATGATACAAGGCAACATTAAGGCAACAAAATAGGAAAAATGCCAAGGGGGGTGAATACTTTCGCAAGCCACTTTACCCTACAACAGCAGATGAATAGTAAATATTCTCAGCGTGATACTTCTTAATGATAAGTTTAAAACATTCAAAGGCAATTTGCATTTCATTGCTTGTGTACAGGGTTGGTGTGAAAGCAACTCAGAAGCTAACTGGACATAGGGCCTTTTGAAGATGGATGGATGATTCTCTATGTAAACAAACACTGGATAGATACTGATTACTCCAGCTTTAAATAAAGAACTGACTACACTTACAGCCATGCTTCTTTTTCCTTCTTCTTCTTCTTCTTCTTTTCTTCTTTTCTTCTTCTATGATATCATGGCAGTCTGCAAACAAACGTTTAAGGTGCATGGCACCACCTACTGTTCTGGAGTGTGTGATCAGTCATGGTCTGCCTAATTCTGTATTACTAAGAATGAAAAAAATAAGAACAAGAAAAATATATAATAATAAATCCCTACTAACTTCCCCCCATAATATTTTTTTTATAAACATAAACTCTACCAAGCCCCCCCAACCCATTAAACTTGATCTATATCATGCTGAAACAATCCACCCTTAGGATTATTCTGCATGTTTACGACCATTTCAACAGTAACATCTGTTACCCCCAATAACTCTTTACCGTATCCACACTAACGTTCAACCTGGCATTTCTGCTTTCCACCCATGCCAGGACCATCATCATTCCGCACTGTATTCCCACCAGTCAGTCTTCCAGCCTCTGCACACAGTATGATACATATATCTCTGAACCTCTCTAGCCTCTCCACCAAATGCTTCTCACTATGTTCCCTCCAACAACAATCATGTTCCCCTCCACACTTGGCACATCTTTTCTTTCCTTTACACTGAACAGCTACTTCTTTGTCTTTTAAAAAACACTGCAACAGGGATGGGACACATTGACATTGAAACTAACGAATCCTATCTGTACTTTTCCAGGCAAAACCTTCTCAAACCTCACCAGCATTGATAAGCTTTCACTTCTTTCCCACTGATAAAATGTTTGGCCTCAATCACTCTGCCTCCCTTCACATTTTCTTTAATATAATCTATGGACATAGATATTGGGGTCCCGAGTGATGACTGCCCTTAACCTAGCACAAGCATCAGGGACATGGCTCTTAATCTTTGGGCGGCAGGTAGCCTAGTGGTTAGAGCATTGGGCCAGTAACAAAAAGGTTGCTAAATCAAATCACTGAGCTGACAAGGTAAAAATCTGTTGTTCTGCCCCTGAACTAGGCAGTTAACCCACTGTTCCTAGGCTGTCATTGTAAATAAAAATGTGTTCTTAACTGACTTGCCTAGCTAAATAAAGGTTAAAAAAATATATAAAAAATGATTCTCCCCTTTAAGCTTTTCTATTTGCAGGATCTTATCTTGCTGAGCCTGGCTACCACAAAAGATTAACAATCTACCATGTCCAATGAACCAGGCTAATTTGACTTCACCTCTCTTTCTGTACAACGTTGGTTAGTCGGATAGGGTGTAAATGAGGCCCTGTGTTCTCATCAAACACTATCACCACTTTCCACTCCGGCACATTATTACTATTGCTTCCTACCTTGGCACTCTTTATGATTTCTTTACTAGACGCTCCACTGCTTTCAGTCTCATGATCTCTCTTCTTCCTATGTCTTTCCACTTCAGACCATTCTGGTCCTTGACTCTCATCCTCCCGCTCCATATCATCAGAACTGACACCCATATTGTTCGCATTCCTGCACAGCTGTTGCTTCTCCAACCTTTTCTCCATATCATCCACAATACTCACCGCCATTTCAGCTGTCATACCTCCAAACTTCTCACTCACCAACAACTCATTCACCAACTAGAAGGTCCCACTGCAAAAACTGGCGCCAAACCAAAGATTATGGCTATACTGACAAGATACATCTCTCCCACAGCCATGCATCAACTCAACTACTTCCTGTTCTCTTCCAATAATTAACTTCTATGGGCTAGCGTCCCACCCTAGTCAACAGCCAGTGGAATTGCGTGGCGCGAAATACAAATACCTAAAAAATGCTATAACTTCAATTTCTCAAACATATGACTATTTTACACCATTTTAAAGACAAGACTCTCGTTAATCCAACCACGTTGTCCGATTTCAAAAAGGCTTTACAACGAAAGCAAAACATTAGATTATGTCAGGAGAGTACCCTGCCAAAAATAATCACACAGCCATTTTCAAAGCAAGCATATATGTCACAAAAACCAAAACCACAGCTAAATGCAGCACTAACCTTTGATGATCTTCATCAGATGACACTCCTAGGACATTATGTTATACAATACATGCATGTTTTGTTCAATCAAGTTCATATTTATATCAAAAACCAGCTTTTTACATTAGCATGTGATGTTCAGAACTAGCATACCCACCACAAACTTCCGGTGAATTTACTAAATTACTCATGATAAACGTTCACAAAATACATAACAATTATTTTAAGAATTATAGATACAGAACTCCTTTATGCAATCGCGGTGTCAGATTTTAAAATAGCTTTTCGGCGAAAGCACATTTTGCAATATTCTGAGTATATAGCCCGGCCATCACGGCTAGCTATTTTGACACCCACCACGTTCGGGACAACCTAAACTCAGAATTACTATTAGAAAAATTGGATTACCTTTGCTGTTCTTCATCAGAATGCACTCCCAGGACTTCTACTTCAACAACAAATACTGTTTTGGTTCCAAATAATCCATAGTTATATTCAAATAGCTCCGTTTTGTTCGTGCGTTCAGGTCACTATCCGAAGAGTGACGCGCGAGCGCATTTTGTGACAAAAAAATTCCAAATATTCCATTACCGTACTTAGAAGCATGTCAAACGCTGTTTAAAATAACATTTTATGCTATTTTTCTCGTAAAATAGCGATAATATTCCAACCGGGCAACGTTGTATTCATTCAAAAGCTGAAAGAAAAAAATTGAGAATTCTCATGAATGCGCATCTCCAGTGTCACTGTCCCCAGGCTGACCACTCACAAATTCTCCTGCTGTTCTTCACCCAGAGACAGCAGACACCCCATTCCACTTTCTGGCGGCTTTAGAGAGCCAATGGGAGCCTTAGAAAGTGTCACGTTACAGCACAGATGCTGTATTTTCGATAGAGATGCAACAGAAGGACAACAAATTGTCAGACAGGGCACTTCCTGTATGGAATCTTATCAGGTTTTGGCCTGCCATATGAGTTCTGTTATACTCACAGACACCATTCAAACCGTTTTAGAAACTTTAGAGTGTTTTCTATCCAAATCTACTAATTATATGAAAATTCTCGTTTCTGGGCAAGAGTAGTAACCAGTTTAAATCGGGTACGTTTTTTATCCGGACGTGCAAATACTGCCCCCTAGCCCCAACAGGTTTTAACAAACATCAGGGGGTGTATTCATTTGTCGGATTCTGTTGCAAAACATTTTTTGTTTTGCTCATGGAAACCGTTTATCATTTAATCTAGGAACCAAACTGAAGCAAACATAGCAAATGGAACAAAAGAGGGAGGGACCAACCTGAATCTGTCCAATAGAAACTGTTGTTTTCAATGCTAAATGTTTTCTGTTTGGAGTAAACAATTTTTGCAACGCAATCCGACTAATGAATACACCCCTGACCAATCAAAATAGAGCAAGGTAGTTGCAAGGTGTATAATCAATTAACAGTACAATTCCAAACAACTGAATCAAAATATTTTAAAACTACATAACGGTGACTTAGAAAATAATAATATCTCTCATTAAATAATCCTGCTGTACACTTTTGTGATTCAGCTGCATGTGAGACCTATCCACATCTGAATGACAACACATCTGGGTAGCATTCATTAATGCACATTTTGCAATGGAAAACGAAAGCAAGCATTTGGACAAGCTCAGGTAATCCCTCCCTGTTTCAGTCCGTTTTCTTCCGTTTAGTGCTTAGTGAACCTGCACGGTTCTCACTCACTGGGACCAGCAGAGGCTGCTGAAGGGTTCCTCTCACAGTGTGCTGATGTGCATTTGCATTAGTGGCTCTAAATCTGTGGTATGTATACCTGCTTAATATCCTCAACCATGGTCCTGCACATGTGACCTCTCGCTTATATAAAGTTATGATGGGAATACATCTCTGCTTTAGATCTGCTTAAGATGTGAAGAGTTTGAAGCAGTAGAATATGTACAATAATGTGCATGTGTGTTCGATGAACAGCTATAAAAGGAGTGGCATTGCATGTTAGGACATGTTTGATTTCAGAATGCTTGTCCAAATCACTCAGGCATGGGAATCGAAATGAACCAATCATTCACCTGATAGATGATTTCCTATAAATAATGAACACAGAATATCTGCTTAGGGCAACTACTGTACTGTAAAATAATGTATGCATTCCAAATAGCACCCTACATGGGGAATAGGGTGCCATTTGAGACATACGCATTGTATTGGTACCAGGCTGTGCCAAATGGGTGAATAAACTGTCGGATTGGCGACTACTTTTCCTTTGTCTCCCGCCTTTCCCTTTAAATCCGAGCCCGCAGCACACGGTCGACGCTGCCCTCTGTACTGCCCTCACTGCCCTCACTGTTCGTATTGTTTAGTTTTGGACATATGCGGCATAGCTGCGGTCTCGTTGACGCTTTCTACAACTCAGCGCATCTAGAGAACCTCCTGCGCACCTCGCAGGGAACTGTGTGGAACCCACTGCGGAGGGAGCAGCAGAATGCTACCCGCTGGTCTAGAACACTGTAGCTATAGGTACTACTCCTATTTTCGCACCACCTCAGTGAAGCCGAATCTTGTACAAACAAACCTTCTCGCTCCATCGCAAACCTCTCTGCCCGAGCTTGCTTAGGGTCTCCGGGGGCTCTTTCTGCTTGTTTCCATACATGTTTTTACTCTCCGCAAAACTCCCACAGCAAATCTGTAGGGAAAAGGGGGAAATTATACGCTGTAAACATCATTTTGGAATCAGAGGGACTACTATTCTATCGCCCCTTTGATGTGCGATTTTAAATAGATTGCTTCAATAAACTCAATTGGAAGCCGCGAACAGCACAATACCTCATTGTTCTTAAGAGTTGGACTCTATCTAATTTTAGAAGGTCTTCAGAAGTCTCAGAGAAGAGGACACGTTGTCATCCATCACGTTTGATGCAACAAACTCGTGACGGCTTGTAATCAGATTTCCACTAGATTAGCACGACGAAAATGAAACGAAGCAGATCAAACAAGATGAAAAAGATGGATGCTAATAGCATTACACACACAATCCTCTTTTGTCATTGAAGGAAATAACTGGAAATGTTCTGTGGAACTGTGTTATCCTACGGTAGAATCATCCATCTGGTGGAATGTGTGTCATCAGCAATTGGATAGAGATGTTTCATGATAAATGGTTTTATGTCAATGGTTCAGACCACAACCTTTGGTAAGGGCTTCCAGGCTCGATTTGTGAATGTACAGTGTTTGGTGTGTTGCAATAGTATGTGGTGATATTAGTGATGGGTTAAAAAAAATCTTTACAAGTACATATCAGAATATTATTTTTGGTGATATATTGTTTCGTTTTGACAATATCGCAATATTATTTTTGCACTAGGTGGCTGTACCTGCACCAAAACCCCAGTATTTTTCCTTCATAGTTTGTTCTCCATCTTCTTTTTAAACAGGGAACCAATTTGTTTTTAGCACTTTTATTTCCATGACTGATCAAAACTGTTATTCTCATGGCTCTCTCTCTCTTGTCCCATATGGTGAGCAATATGTTTGGAACAATAAACTCACATTATCAAATTGCAATACATATAGAATCGTGAGAGTCATGAGAATCGCAATACATATCATATTGGCACTAAAGTATTGTGATAATATCATATAGTGAGGTCCCTGGCAATGATATTGGTGATATTATTGCAAGATAAATTGAATCTGGATTCAATTTCTGCTGGCATTAATATCACTCCATACAATTGTTCCACCAAAAATGTGTTTAGGTCAATCAATACACAAAACCCCAGCTCATTTAACAACACAATACATTTTATTTCAACCAGGTAACATGGCGAAACATAGCTATTCCTCCCAGTCATCAGTCACTGTACAAGAATCCCCTCAGCCTTGTACGAGTTCCGACTTCTGTTGAGCTAAGCAGCCAAAGACACACCCAGCAAAACACAACAAAACACAAAACTCATGCCACCTTCTATCTATGGGCACAAGCAAGAGATGGATTCTGAAAATGCCACCCTGTGACTTTTCCTGAGCTAATCTATTCTATTTAATGTATTTCTAAGGCTTGGCTCGGCACTGAAGACACTAACTGGATTAGTCCTTTATAACAGTGCCAAGATGAAAGGAGATAAACTACATACTGGTCCATGAATTACTTAATATTTTTATTTCCTTCAAGTCTCCAACGTTTGAAATGGGATTTAGTAGGGGTAAGCATTTATTAAGACTTTCCTGCTTGAAGAAATTAATATTTTTTTCTTTCAAATATGTTTTATTTAATTTTTTTACTGTTGAGTTTTATGAACTTCTGACGGTGGTTAGAGGTTGAACTATGGGATTTTCTGCACTAACGATGTCACTGAAAAGGTTGTCTCAGTTAACTAGTTGTGAAGAGCATTTCAAATCCAAGGTACTCCTAATCTGGACGTCAAACTGAAAAGACCAATACAACAGTACAATGGTCGGTGACTTTAAACCAGACCATCCGAAAAGTGGCAGTCCTTTTGATGCAAATGCAATGGTGAAGAGGACTACAGATCAACGCATCTGAATTCCACCCTTGTATGTCTGGTGTACGCACGCACGCACACACACACACACACACACACACACACACACACACACACACACACACACACACACACACACACACACACACACACACACACACACACACACACACACACACACACACACACACACACACACACACACACACACACACACACACGCCCGTCTGGTCTCTCAGTATCTTCCCACTCTAGTATTGACTCTCTGGCCGACAGGCCTGTGCGTTGGGGTGTCTGGCCCACAGAGGGGCTCTGACCCTGGGCCTCAGCCCCTGACATCAAACAGCCCTCATGGAGGATGTTAATGTTTGCTCAGGTGCATCTCTGGGGTCTCTGCTGCTCTGAGCATATAAATACAGCAGGGGCCAAAGGGCTGTCTGGATGTGGTGTCTCTGTGAGAGAGATGAGGGGTTGATCCACACACACACATATGTACTCACACACACACACACCCACATACACACATGCACCCTACTACACAACCACACTCCTCTGTCCGTATGGCCAGTCTTTGAACCCCCCCTCTCTCTCTCTCTCCTTCTCTTCTTTCTTCTGGGTGACCTTGTGATCTATGACCTCCCTGCGCTCAGGGTGACACGGTCGGGACAGCTGGGGACAACAGGACCACTCCGATCTAAACCTCACCCCCTACCTCCATCCCTTCTATCTCATGGCCGTCTCTCCCTGCCTTTGAACTTCTGTTGTTACACTCCCCTGGGCCGCTAGCATGGGGAACCAGCCATTTCCAGACGGAGCCTCTCAATGGAAACCAGAGAAGATGTTTGTTAATTAAATTGTCAAATCAAATCAAGTGGTATTTGTCACATGCGCCGAATACAACAGGTCTAGATTTACTGTGAAAAGCTCACTGACTTTCCCAACAATGCAGAGTTAAAAAGTATGAACAATGTGCTAAAAATCAAAAAGGAAATAGTAACACAATAAAATAACAATAACCAGACTATATACAAGAAGTACCAGTATCGAGTCAATGTGCAGAGGTATGAGGTAGTTGAGGTAATATGTACATGGGGGTAAAAGTGACTAGGCAATCAGGATAGATAATAAACAGAGTAGCAGCAGCATATGTGAAGAGTGTGAAAGTGTGTCTATGAGTGTGTATTTGTGTGTGTGTGTGTGCGTGCGTGTGCGCGTGTGTGTGTGTTGGGGTGTCAGTGTAGTATTTGTGAGTGTGTGAGTAGAGTCCAGTATGTGTGCATTTTCCACCCTTGTTATTCTCGATCTACTTTCACAAGGCCTTCATCTCTTCAATCAGTTCTACAATCCACACCGTCTCTACACGGCTATCACTGATTCTGGTGGCGGCCTACAAAAGCCTAAAGCTTCATCCATTGTGTTATTTTTCCACTCCCCTTCAGTTTGCACACACGTACATACGCATGTACAGCACACGCAGACATTTACACTGTTTTTACATACGGGGAAGCCAACGTCGGCATAACGGAGGCTGGAAGTAGTTTATTCTGTGTTCTGTAAATAAGATCTAACCCCCGGCCTCCTTGCTGCCAGCCAGTGAAGATAGAAGGATGTGGAATCATGAAATTCCATCCAACCATATCACGCAGAGCAATCAGACTTAAAGGAAAAATTCACTCAAAAAACTATATTCTGCTATTGTTTTTATTAGTCCACTGTTGATACAGTCCAATTATTTTGGTTGCATTTCAGCAGTAAAGTTTTCAAGATATTTTCACTGGCCATGTCATGATGATGCAAACAACATGATGATTCATTTTTGTATCATCATGATGATGTGGCAAGTAGCACTTTCCTTCTTGAAAGTCCAAAATCTTGAACACTTGACAGCTGACATGCAAAACATTTTGGGACTGTATCAATAGTGGACTAATGAAAAAAATACCAGCATGTGCAGCGCCATTTAGGCTATCCCCATTTTAAAGTAGTCCATTTTCTTCTTCTTCATTGGCTGATTGCTCCCAGCTTATAGAATTCACCACCTAGTTGACTACTTTAAACTGGTGGAAGCCCTCAATGGCAACATCCATGCTAAAATGGGTTAAATCCATGATGAGTCCTCTATCCATCTCTATGACAACAGGCACAACTCCGATATACAGTGCCTTCGGAAAGTATTCAGACCACTTGACCTTTTCCACATTTTGTTACGTTACAGCCTTATTCTAAAATGGATTCAATTGTTTTTTTCCCCTCATCAATCTACACACAATACCACATAATGACAAAGCAAAAACAGCGCTCTGGAGCAGGTTTTCATCAAGGATCTCTCTGTACTTTGCGCCGTTCATCTTTCACTCTATCCTGACTAGTCTTCCAGTCCCTGCCGCTGAAAAACATCCCCACAGCATGATGCTGCCACCATCATGCTTCACCGTAGGAATGGTGCCAGGTTTCCTCCAGACGTGACGCTTGGCATTCAGACCATAGAGTTCTATCTTGGTTTCATCAGACCAGAGAATCTTGTTACTCATGCGAGTCTTTAGGTGCCTTTTGGCAAACTCCAAGCGGGCTGTGCCTTTTACTGAGGAGTGGCTTCTGTCTACCAGACGAGCTAAATTACTTCTATGCTCGCTTCGAGGCAAGTAACACTGAAACATGCATGAGAGCATCAGTTGTTCCGGACGACTGTGTGATCACACTCTCCGCAGCCAATGTGAGAAAAGACCTTTAAACAGGTCAACATTCACAAGGCCGCAGGGCCAGACGGATTACCAGGACGTGTACTCTGAGCATGCGCTGACCAACTGGCAAGTGTCTTCAATTACATTTTCAACCTCTCCCTGTCTGAGTCTGTAATACCGACATAGCAGACCACCATAGACCACCATAATCCCTGTGCCCAAGAACACTAAGGTAACCTGCCTAAATGACTACCGACCCGTAGCACTCACGTATGTAGCCATGAAGTGCTTTGAAAGGCTGGTCATGGCTCACATCAACACCATTATCCCAGAAACCCTAGACCCACTCCAATTTGCATTCCGCCCCAACAGATCCACAGATGATGCATTATCTATTACATTCCACACTGCCCTTTCACACCTGGACAAAAGGAACATCTATGTGAGAATGCTATTCATTGACTACAGCTCAGCGTTCAACACATATTGTCCTCAAAGCTCATCACTAAGCTAAGGACCCTGGGACAAATCACATCCCTCTGCAACTGGATCCAGGACTTCCTGATGGGCCGCCCCCAGGTGGTAAGGGTAGGTAACAACACATCCACCACGCTGATGCTCAACACGGGGGCCCCTCAGGGCTGCGTGCTCAGTCCCCTCCTGTACTCCCTGTTCACTCATGACTGCACGGCCAGGCACGACTCCAACACCATCATTAAGTTTTCCGCGGACACAACAGTGGTAGGCCTGATCACCGACAACGCTGAGATAGCCTATAGGGAAGAGGTCAGAGACATGACAGTGTGGTGCAAGGACAACAACCTCTCCCTCAACGTGATCAAGACAAAGGAGATGATTGAGGACTACAGGAAAAGGAGGACCGAGCACGCCCTCATTCCCATCAATGGGGCTGTAGTGGAGCAGGTTGAGAGCTTCAAGTTCCTTGGCGTCCACATCACCAACAAACTAACATGGTCCAAGACAGTCGTGAAGAGGCCATGACAAAACCTACAGTGAGGGAAAAAAGTATTTGATCATTATTATTTTTGCGAATAATCGCACCAACTGTTGTCACCACTTACCAAGCTGCTTGGCGATGGTCTTGTGGCCCATTCCAGCCTTGTGTAGGTCTACAATCTTGTCCCTGACATCCTTGGAGAGTTCTTTGGTCTTGGCCATGGTGGAGAGTTTGGAATCTGATTGATTGATTGCTTCTGTGGACAGGTGTCTTTTATACAGGTAACAAGCTGAGATTAGGAGCACTCCCTTTAAGAGTGTGCTCCTAATCTCAGCTCGTTACCTGTATAAAAGACACCTGGGAGCTAGAAATCTTTCTGATTGAGAGGGGGTCAAATACTTATTTCCCTCATGAAAATGCAAATCAATTCATAACATTTTTTACATGCGTTTTTCTGGATTTTTTGTTGTTATTCTGTCTCTCACTGTTCAAATAAACCATCCATTAAAATTATAGATTATTATAACACTATACACACAAAACAAGAAAACCGACAGCCAAACAGTCCTGTCAGGTGCAAAACACTAAACAGAAACAATCCCCCACAAAACCCAAAGGAAAAACATGCTCCTTATGTGTGACTCCCAATCAGCAACAACGAGCTTCAGCTGTGCCTGATTGGGAGCCACACACGGCCCAAAACAAAGAAATACAAAAACATAGAAAAAGGAACATAGAACGCCCACCCAATGTAACACCCTAACCAAAATAAAGAACAAAACTCCCTCTCTATGGCCAGGGCGTTACAATAGTGCTGAGGATTTTTTATTTATTTAATCCATTTTAGAATAAGGCTGTAACGTAACAAAATTTGGAAAAAGTCAAGGGGTCTGAATACTTTCCGAAGGCACTGTAAAGTCGTTTTTGGGTAAATTGGCGAAATGGCACGTTTGTCCACTTATATCAGTGCATTCGTAACAACCTAACCATAACAAAACTTCTATTAGATAAAATATGATATAATAAGCCTCACGTAGCAAATTTATTTTGACCAAATTCAAAAATGTTATTGACCTCATCACTTCATGTGTTTATTAGTCATGGACAGACTTCCATACATTATATTTTTAACCTTTGTTCATAAGTAATATTAATTTGATGGAAATGGTTTTAATCATAACGGTAGTTGGGTCGTTTCACCAATTCAACGCCTTTTGGGAAGTGTAGCTTGGTAAAAAAAAAATGTTTGATTTCACCTAATTTTAACGTTCCGTCATAAATAGCACATGTTCAACCTCATAAAAACACCTATTCCCATCTCAAGAGGTTTAATAAAACATGTGCTATAGTAAGTGCTTATTACGTGCCAAATAAAGTAACAGGGTTAACGATTTCTTCTTAAATCAGCCATGAATCCCAATGTGACAGGGTAATGGAAGATTGTTGTGTGCAACAGGGTGTGGGAATTGATTGCAATTGTTAAAACATTTCTAGTCTGTCTATCTATGGGTGACGTGTTTTGCTCGACCCGTTCGGTTTTCCACCACAAAACACCAGAAAATGGCCAAAAAGAGTAGAACCAGTTCACCTGCTTTTACACTGCACTCTTAGAAAAAAAAGGTGCTATCTAGAACGGCTGTCCCCATAGGAGAACCCTTTGAAAAACCCTTTTTGGTTCCAGGTAGAATCCCTTTGGTTCCAGGTTGAACCCTTTTGCATTCAATGTAGAACCCTTTTCCACAGAGGGTTCTACATGGAACCCAAAAGGGTTCTACCTGGAACCAAAAAGGGCTCTCCTATGGGGACAGCCAAAGAACCTTTTCGGAACCCTTTTTTCTAAGAGCGTATGATTTGACTATTAGATGTTCAATGTTTCTTTTGAAAAACTTTTTTTTTAAAGGTTTTTCACCGTATTAAAACGTGAGTTCAGTTCACGTAACAGGGTTGACCTTAAAATGAGGGACAGACGTAAATTAATCACTAATCACATTAATAAATAATAATCTTCAGAACTGACCTTGTCAAAGCAACAAAATAACTAGGGCTTTACAATGATGGGATAAAATATTCCTAGAAGTGACACAGGGTTGACGGAGGAACAATTTTGGCACTTTAGCGAGACTTTATTCATATTCATATTAAAAATCTGATTTATTGAATTCTCTATCTGGTCTAAATTAAAGGGCACTTCATTTAATATAACATGCTTTTCTACCTCAATCCCAGTATGGCTGGACTAAAATGCCACCAACTGAAAATCCATTTATGTGGGGAAAGTATTTGTCTTGGTACTTCAGTTTATCTACTAGTCAATGTGGTAGGAGACTTTTCCATCCAAAGTGACTTTGTCCATCCTTGCATCCCTAAACCCGAACATTCAAAGCAGAAAGTGTCGAAAAGGAAAATGTCATTCTTTGACAGTATTTGCTTTATTATTTGTCGATAATGTTGTGTCCAATCTAAAACTAAATGTTTAAATATTGATCAGCTACACCTTTCGCTCAATGCCCGGACTTATTTTGCCTCTAGGAAGTTTATTTTATCTTTATCTTGTTTTTTCAACATCTCTTTCAGTCTGTAAAACTGTCAGGATATTTTCCACACGAAACTTTCAAGGCCGGTTTCCCAGACACTGATTAAGTCCTGGACTAAAAAACAGTGTACATGGAGTTTCTTCATGCGTTTTAGTCCAAGACTAGGCTCAGCGACTATGTTGTAGAAATAAGTTAATCAGCGATCATGTAGAGAATAGACAGAATAATCTATTGTATAATTAGCGAAATTACCATTTTCCTCCTTGGATCATGCTCTTGCATTGGATTCATTTTAATGGGATAAATGAGTGAAGTTATCCGTTCATTCTGAGCGACTGTCACGTCCTGACGATTGAGCGCTCTTATTTTCTATGGTAGAGTAGGTCAGGGTGTGACTGGGGGGTTTATCTAGTTTCTATGTTGGGGTTTTTGTATGATTCCCAATTAGAGGCAGCTGGTCATCGTTGTCTCTAATTGGGGATCATATTTAAGTAGTTGTTTTTCCCACCTGTGTTTGTGGGAGATTATTTTGAGTTAGTGCATGTTGCACCGCTGTCGTCACGGTTTGTTGTTTGTTTATAGTTTATTGTTTGTTTGGCTAAGTTTCACTATATAATAAAGATGTGGAACGATACGCACGCTGCGCCTTGGTCTCCTCCTACACACACTCTTGAAAGCGACATTCAAGATTTCACTGCAATATTAACACATTTTTAAGTTCACCAGTTTCCTGCACATTTAATAATTCATGTGATCATAACAGGAGTGCGTCGAAGTGGAAATGGTACAAATGGGCTTCATGGCATTTAAATCCAAGGTCTCCGTCATAATATTCCTGTATTGTTGATATATTTCAATTCTTGACTGTGACTCAAACATTCAACAACTTTTAACAGTCATAAAGGGTCAGAAATCTTCTTCCGTTTTTTTGCTAGTTGCTCTTCCTCTAGGCCTACTGCTGTCATTTCATCACAGATGATTGCCGAGGCCCAAACAGATTATATCTAAATTGATATCGGTCGAGTCCTCAAATTGCATTAAAAGAAAAACCATGAGTAACTGGACAACAATATGCAAACACAGTAGAGTCACAGTAGAGAGTTTGCATTATCTGGATGACACCAGTGTAGCTATATGTAACAACAAATCAAAAGTGTCCTGTAACTGCAATGGGACTAAATTAGCATTTGACTGTTGTCATGGATGCAGATGGTACTAGATGGAGCACGTAGGTGGAATACCTTTTGCTGGCGTGTCTGAAATCATTACAGAACACTCAGTACTGACCTTTCAGCGTTTTCTGAGAGATGTATTGTCACGGGGAGATGCACAGATTGAGTCGGCTAAATTAAATAAAACTCCCCAAAGCCAATTACCAAAGTAAGGTAGCCATCTGTTAAGCAATATTGAGGCAATTAGCAGGAAGTACAGGAACTAGATAAGCGCGATATGGAGAATTCATATTCATTTATATTTGAAGGCCATGTAAAAGCCGATGGAGGAAGTGGCAAATATATTAAATACAGTTGAAGTCGGAAGTTTACATACACCTTAGCCGAATACATTTAAACTCAGTTTTTCACAATTCCTGACATTTAATCCTAGTAAAGATTCCCTGTCTTAGGTCAGTCAGTATCACCACTTTATTTTAAGAATGTGAAATGCCAGAATAATAGTAGAGAGCATGATTTATTTCAGCTTTTATTTCTTTCATCACATTCCCAGTGGGTCAGAAGTTTACATACACACAATTAGTATTTGGTAGCATTGCCTTTCAATTGTTTAACTTGGGTCAAACGTTTCGGGTAGCCTTCCACAAGCTTCCCACAATAAGTTGGGTGAATTTTGGCCCATTCCTCCTGACAGAGCTGGTGTAACTGAGTCACGCTTTTTCTATGGGATTGAGGTCAGGGCTTTGTGATGGCCACTCCAATACCTTGCCTTTGTTGTCCTTAAGCCATTTTGCCACAACTTTGGAAGTATGCTTGGGGTCATTGTCCATTTGGAAGACCCATTTGCGAACAAGCTTTAACTTCCTGACTGACTGATGTCTTGAGATGTTGCTTCAACATATCCACATAATTTTCCTGCTTCATGATGCCATCTATTTTGTGAAGTGCATCAGTCCCTCCTGCAGCAAAGCACCCCCACAACATGATGCTGCCACCCACGTGCTTCACGGTTGGGATGGTGTTCTTTGGCTTGCAAGCCTCCCCTTTTTTCCTCCAAACATAACGATGGTCATTATGGCCAAACAGTTCTATTTTTGTTTCATCAGACCAGAGGACATTTCTCCAAAAAGTACAATCTTTGTCCCCATGTGCAGTTGCAAACCATAGTCTGGCTTTTTAATGGCAGTTTTGGAGCAGTGGCTTCTTCCTTGCTGAGCGGCCTTTCAGGTAATGTCGATATAGGACTCATTTTATTGTGGATATAGAAACTTTTGTACCTGTTTCCTCCAGCATCTTCACAAGGTCCTTTGCTGTTGTCTGGGATTGATTTGCACTTTTCGCACCAAAGTACGTTCATCTCTAGGAGACAGAACCCGTCTCCTTCCTGAGCGGTATGACGGCTGCGTGGTCGCGTGGTGCTTATACTTGCTTACTATTGTACAGATGAACGTGGTACCTTCAGGCATTTGGAAATTGCTCCCAAGGATGAACCAGACTTGTGGAGGTCTACAATTTTTTGGGGCTGATTTCTTTTGATTTTCCCATGATGTCAAGCAAAGAGGCACTGAGTTTAAAGGTAGACCTTGAAATACATTCACAGGTACACCTCCAATTGATTCAAATGATGTCAATTAGCCTATCAGAAGCTTCTAAAGCCATGACATCATTTTCTGGAATTTTCCAAGCTGTTTACAGGCACAGTCAACTCAGTGTTTGTAAACTTCTGACCCACTGGAATTGTGATACAGTGAATTATAACTGAAATAATCTGTCTGTAAACAATTGTTGTAAAAATAACTTGTGTCATGCACAAAGTAGATGTCCTAACCGACTTGCCAAAACTGTAGTTTGTTAACAAGACATTTGTGGAGTGGTTGAAAAACGAGTTTTAGTGACTCCAACCTAAGTGGATGTAAACTTCCTACTTCAACTGTATATAGTGATATTTTAATACTTTTCTGACCGATACTGTATCTTTCTAAACAAACTGCTGAATTAATTAAAATGTTACATTTTTTTCTGCGGGAGATGGGTTTCCATGCAAACACTACATTTTACAATTAAAGTTAACCGCATTTACTGTAATTGTGACATATAAATATACTGTAGTATATTTAGGCTATTAACTACGGTCCATTGCTCCATTTCATTAATAACTTTTGACGAAACTTTGAATTCTGCTCTCATTGGCACAGAGGACATCCTACAAGGGTCAAAGGTCAAGCTAATTTAGATCATATGCAGTTAATTAATCTCTGTGGCAATTAATCAGAGAAAGAGAAATGTACTTTATAGTGCAGCAGACAATCCGATCACTCTGTGATGCAATGACCTTGGTTCAGTATGGGTCGTTCTTTGAAGACCATTCTCATATGATTGAGCCTTTTTTCCCATCAGGATAAAAAGAGGGATGCTCATTGGCTTATCGTTTCCTGACTGTCTCATGATCGGTTCCACGCAACGGCCAGGTCAAGATTGGTCCCACTAGTGCCTGAGCTGTGTCATGTGTTTTTGAATTTCCACTTACAGTAACCTGCACTCATTCTTTCTCACAGCTGTGAATAACTTGGCATATACATATACATTGTTTATTTCATCCCTTTAGTGCTATTTGGATGTCATGTGATTCTTGCATTACAGCCAAATTCTTCTAGAGACTTGTACTGTACCCAGCTAGCACATTTGTTTCCTTAGAAGTTGTGGGAACGTAAGTTTTCACTGTTAGTCTACACCTGTTGTTTACAAAGCATGTGACAAATAAAATATGATTTTATTTGAAGTTGTGGGAATGTACATTTTTGGTTTCCCATTGGTTCTGGGAATGAAGCCGTAAGTTTCCTGACCGGTAAAACACAACGTTTTTTAATGTTCTGAGAACGGAAGGGAACATTTAGCCTGTTCTGGGAACATACATTAGTTAGGCTACAGGGAGGTTCTGAGTACATTTTACTATGGTTCCCTGAAAGTTTTCCTGCGAGGTTTTACTAACATTCTGAGAATGGAAATTATACTGTAGATTATTTGGAGGTTTTTAATAACGTTGTTAAACTTTCCCTGAATGTTTCAATAAGACCAAGCACAGACAGGACACATGGAAAGCCATTTGCATAGGCATTAATCATACAAACACATATTTTATTGTGGCACGGCATCAGTGCGATTCAAACCTATGGTCTTCTATTCTCTATCCATGGAATAATTCCACTGCGCCAAGAGGATGGAGCTAGCATGCCATGTTGTCTTTACTTATACAAAGCTGTTCTTTTTTGCATATTCAAACAGACCCCATTTCAATGTAAGCAAGCACTCATTAAGACCAGGTGCGGCCAATTAGTAGCACAGCTGAACACACTTAACAAGATAGAGGATAGCAAGAGTTTTGTTGACTGAGAACGGAATGTATGTTTTTAAATAACATTCTTAGAACGTTCTTTGAACGTTACTACTGTTTTCTTGTGGTTTTTTATGGAAAGGTTTCATGGAACGTTCTGAGAACGTGACTTTAAATAAAAACCATGAGGAAACCTGCAGAAAACATTATGCTGAAGTACTAGAATTCCCACAGGAAAACGTTGTTTCTTAACATTCTCAGAACAATTTGAGAACATTACTATAAATAGAGCTACAATATCCTGTACTGAAATTCCCACCTGAGTAACACATGGTTCACCGAACGTTATGTGCTAGCTGGGTATCCTGCACCATTCCCAGAACGTTATGGGAAGGTTGTATGCAAAATAACCATAGGGCAACCACACTCTCACCAATCTTTAAGAAACATATGGTTCTCAGAACATTATGTGCTAGTTGGGTAGTGCCTGATTCACAATATAGGGCCAAACTGAGCCAGGCACAGCCGAACTGTACTAGGCTGGCCTGGTTACGTATCCATAGTTACTGGAACTGTGCTGAAAAGGAAATGTGAAAAGAAAAGCCAACACGGTACAGTTCGGGCCGGCCCTATTACGTAAATCAGGCATATGTGTCCTTCCAAATGACTAGCCATAATCAGACATGAATTCCAAATGAGATCATGTAGAAGTGGCATTGGTATGACACGAGGCCAATTTCGAACAAAGGAGGTCAGACAAGAGCAGAAAAAGGATGAGCTAAACAGCCCATCAGATCCTGTCAGAGACCTTCCTGACACTCCTCCGCACGCCTCAAACGCCGCCTTAAATATTAATCACTTCCTTTTCCTCATCCTCCACTTGTATTCTATTACAGTTTTCAATGGTAATAAATACATTAGTAGATAAAAGGGACATCTAACCAACTCCCTGGGGCTCTTGAACGAAGCTTCACAATTTACATGCTGTTTGTACTCCAAAATCAATTAAAAATATACAGCTGCCATCGATGTATTATTCATCAGCCCATCATTTTAAGCTCGTGGCAGGCAGACATATGTACATGTCAGTCAGATAAATACATTTGTGAGAAAAGAGTGGTTGTTCTTTCATGTTACAGTCGGAGGCAGGTCTCAAGATTCCCGGTGAATGCGTCTGCCTTTCCTTCCTTTCTCCTCTTCTTTTAACAAGTCTAAGAGACTGGCGACCTGACCCCTTGCACTCGTCTGTGTCCTTTTCTCCAGTTCTATCCTTCAAACAATGTCTGTCCATCCTCTTTTGAACTCAAAGGAGCCATTGTGTTCTTGATCACAACATTGATTATTAATGAGCGAACCTTTGATTATCGATCGTTTTTCCTCTGAATTTACCTGTAGCCAGGTATTTGCGATGGAACCCTGGGCTCAGTGAAAGGAGAGTTTTGATCCTTTTGATATTTAGCTGGGCTCTCTTCTCCTTGTGCTTTGCTCTGCCTCTCTCAGAGCATCCACAAGCAGCAGACCTACAGAGATGCAATTGAAGTGAGGGAGTCTAGTCGATCTGAAGCTCCAACACAAACACATGTGGGTGCCTCGCTTGTAGCATCTTCAAATGCCCTTTTAAGAAAGTTTCTCGTCAACCACATCAGTGGAGGCGAAAAACTTATGAAACAACCTGCCAAGCAACACACATACACACACCAACACCCACCCACACACACCCCCACACACACACACACACACACCAACACCCACACACACACACACACACACACACACACACACACACACACACACACACACACACACACACACACACCTCTAGGTTTTTCAGATTCCTTCAATCGGAGAAGCATATCTTAACCCCCCTTGTCCTTTTCACTCGCTTTATTGCATTTTTTATTAAAAACATCAATCTGCGAGACGCCTGCTTTTGACATCTGTTCTGGGTTGTGATGGGCGAACTTAATGGGAGATCAATAGTGGGAAGATGACTCACTCTCAGGTGGAAAGGTGAGGAGTACAGTTTAGCAGATGTTCCATGTGAAGGAGAGATGGAGGGGTGTGTGTGTGTGTGTGTGTGTGTGTGTCTGTGTGTCTCTGTGTGTGGGTGTGTGTGTGTGTGTGTGTGTGTGTGTGTGTGTGTGTGTGTGTGTGTGTACGTGCGTGTGTGGAGAGGCTAGGTAATCCCTGTGGGAACCCTCTCACAGACTTCCACTGGATGGAAAAGGCTTGCGATGCGTTTGTGGTTTTCTTAAAGTCGGGAATATGAGCATCTGATACAGTAGGTAACAGCTTTCATGCAGAACAAAACACCAGAGTTTGAGCCTCAATGAGTCGGCCGTACGAGACTGTCCTTCTGATGTCTCTTTGGCTTGTCTGATGGTGAGAGTTTAGTTTTTCCCATCTGTTCTTTTACCCATTAAAGTATGGATATGATTCTGCTCTGGGTAGAAGTTGCATGTATAGGCACAAATCCACCCCCAAATATCCTTGCATCATCCGCTATCCACCCCAAGTCGTGAACTTTGAGTAGGAGTAGGATCCACTTACCCTGAACCAATCCTACCTTAAACATAAGAGGGTGAATAAACAAGCGATTTCAACCTGCTCCTAAAATTCTAGAGCTCATTTACTTGTCTTGACATTCAACCACCTTTAGAGGGCAACTTCAATGAGAACAAGTGTACTGAAACACAACAGTACACAGTTATAACGAAGCCTATACAAACCAACGCAGTGAGAGAAGGAAGAGTGGTGGATTATCACAACAGGGTTGTGTTCATTAGGCAAACGGGAGAAAACAGATCGACACGAGGCTACTACTTGGGCTTGTCCAATAAGAAATGCTCATTTTTGTTTTCTGTTGCAAAACCTCTTCAAACGTTGTGTGCCCTAATAAACGTGACCCAGTTACCTATGATCCTCCCAAATCTCTTTGATACCAGTGTTTGGGGTAAGGAATTAATGGAGGCGTGGGATTGGAGGGGAGGTGGGCGAGGAGGGGATTGAACAGTATTTCATCCTCATCCCACAATTTGAACATCTGCTTTTAGTTTTAGTCACATCAACTGTTCTATCCTCCTCCACTCCACCTCTTTTTCTCCCCCATTTCCATCTTGTCTCATCGCTGCAACTCCCCAACGGGCTCGGGAGGTGAAGATTGGGTCATGCGTCCTCTGAAACATGACCTGCCAAACTGCGCTTCTTAACATCTGCCCGCTTATCCCGGACCACCAGCCGCACCAGTGTGTGTTCATCTGATGACCGAGGTCAGCCTGCAGGCGCACGGCCCGCCACAAGGAGTCGCTAGAGCGCGATGAGCCATGTAAAGCCCCCTCCCCCGGCTAAACCCTCCCCTAACCCGGATGACGCTGGGCCAATTGTGCGCCACCCTATAGGACTCCCGATCATGGCCAGCTGTGATACAGCCTGGGATCCCACTTCACCGCTTTCATTCACAGGAAGTGTAGTCGTGATGTTGACAGTAGCAATGTCACATGATGAATTATATGAGAAAATACAAAATCTGATGACAAAAAGTGCCTGCCAAAGTATCTGTGTGGCCAAAGCTGACCTGTGATTTTGGGGGGGGTGTGACCTTTGCACCTCACGGCCCTCATAGACACACACAAACCATCTCCTCCACTCAAAGTCACGGGCACCACCTCCCATGTACCTGCTGGCCATTTTGGCTTGACAGAAAGCCTTTTGATAGCATGTCCTTGGTCCAGATGCCTCCACGTTGCATCGCTCAGGGCAGTCAAGGGGTTTTATGTGCCATGTTTGAAGCACATCCATTGCACAGAGAACACGTTTGCTTGCACACACACGGTGTATTAAAAAGACTCCGGCGGTGGGGAAAGGTTTGAGAAGGAAATATGGGACCCTTGACACTTCAGAGGGATTTATTATTGAGAGGAGACAGTGAAGGAGGTCGACCGTCTTGAAGACCTAGATGAAAAAGATGCTTATCTCATCATTAGCAATGAGCACCCGTGTTCTCCTTCATAGGGGCTGAAAGTTGTTGTAACGTGTGCGCTGTGAGTCGGGAAGCAAGTTCAGGGAGTGAGTGTTTTAATAAAGAAACGTAACGTAATACAAAACAAGAAAACACGAACAACGCACAGACATGACACAGAAACAATGACGACTGGGGAAGGAACCAAAGTGAGTGACATATAAAGGGCAGGTAATCAAGGAGGTGATGGAGTCCAGGTGAGTCTGATGACGCGTAACGCTGGTGACAGGTGTGCGCCCTAACGAGCAGCCTGGTGACCTCGAAGCCGGAGAGGGAGCACACGTGACAGTTCTTTAGAGTACTCCTCTTAGCATGGTATGTGTTGTAAATAAGAATTTGTTCTTAACTGGCTTGCCTAGTTAAATAAAGGTTAAATAAAATGTAATTAAATAAATGCGTCCCAAATGAGAGCCTATTTTATTCATAGTGCACTACTTTTGACCAGAGCTCATAGGGCCAATGAGCCCCCATATGGCTCTAGTGGGCAGAAGTAGTGCACTAATTAAGCAATAGAGTACTATTTGGGACTCAACCCTAGTCCTTCAGGAGTAAAAGAAGGCCTGTAGTGTGAAGTGAAGCAGCGTGTTCGTTTCTCATCTTCAACCATAACAGTGGAGCTGACAAATCTTTTTTCCCGCTATCCGTCCTCCTCCCCTTGAAAAGAACATACAGAGAGACAGCCTGGGAACTCTTAATGCTAACAACCAGAGAATCCGAGCAGAGCGAGCGACATCAAAGGGCTAACCAATTTGCACACCAGCTTACACACACCCACACATGTATACACTAACACTGTCATACATTTCTGTGAGGCATTCTCAGAAGTTCATTACAGTGCATGGGACTGTTGCCTCTGTTTGACAGGATGTGGGTTGTGTTCATTAGGCACCAAATGGACCAAACGGACTGAAACAGGGAGGGACTACCTGGACTTATGCAATAACAAATGCTCGTTTTCCATTGCAAAGCTTTTTAAAACGTTGCATGCCCTAATGAACATGACCCTGACTTGACTGCATGGGAAGTAACGTAGGGTTCACAAACCCCAACCAAAACATTACTAAAAAGTGTTGGGAAATTTTTCCCTACTACTAGCAACCCGGGCTTTCCCAGTCACTCTCTATTAGTGGTCATTTCAGTTCAGGGAATAAAAAACAGCAGGAATCAGACGTTTTGAAGGATTAGTGGCCATCTCCTCTAGTCTCTGATCCCTTCACTTCAGTTGCACGAGCAGGAAACCTCCCTCCGCAGCCATCCAGTACACTTAATCTACCACCGCAATATTACACCCCAGGTCACTGCCAAGACAAATGCCGTTAGCGTAATAGGGGGTAGGATTTTCTCAATGGTGTCTGTTACCACGTATGTAGGAGAGAGAGAGGGGAGATCTCACACGAGGAGTGTGGAATGAGTGGTAACGAGCGAGGGAGGAAGCGGAGGAAAGGACAGATTAACGTGAGAACAGAAGAGGAGGGGGCGTGTAGGAGGGGGGAGGGATGGAGGGAGGGATGATGGATCCAAGATGTGTGAAGATTGAAAGAGTCCTGAACCGCGATGAAAGGGTTTGGGAGTCGTATCGAGTTATTCCACAAAGTCCTAGAGGAATATGGTAATAATAATAACAGGGGATCAGAGGGCAAAGGTCAACGGTGACTTCATCATCACAGAACGGACCAAAGAGCTGTTTCACCTCACAGCAAAGGTTGAAACAGCCCTTTAGCACTGGTCTAGGGACAGTTTTATATCTATAGTTAACAATGGCCAAAATTCAAGGCCAATGTGACGAAAGACAAGCATTTCGGCACAATTCAGTTGAACATGAATTGAAATCAACTACACTGTGAATTGTTGGTCAGAAGGGCTCTCACTATATGTTGGAATGATTACATGACGTCATTGTGGTACAATTTCCCACCATGTGCACATGTGAGAGGAAATGATGTCACAGCCTCCAGATGGCACTTATAGACCATGGTGGGAGATACCATCTTTCTCCTAATGGAGGGGGAAGTGGTGGGGTGGGTTAGTCCCTTAAGTCTAGGGAGAAACTCATAAATTGGCTAATGAGGAATGGGTAGATCAGACACTCTATTTCCGTGACGTACACACACACACACACACACACACACACACACACACACACACACACACCTTCTAAACAACAAAAAAATATGTAATCTTAATCGAGATGAACTGTGACTCACAAAGCCTGGATCAAATCCAAATAGACCTCTGGATATAGGAATTTTAATTAATCAAACATCTTTTTGATGTTAATTCAGCATGAGGTAACTCGTAATTAGCCTTTGAAGCTAACAGTTTTTTTGGGGTGGGGCTGTGAAAACATTGCAAAGAATTGCAGCAAGACCTAACAAGCGCATACATTTTTGGGGCCGGTAGTGTGAAAGTACGTAGGCCTACTGCGTACCGCAAACTACACACACTGTAGACCATGCAAAGCACTGAGATCTGAGTGTTATTCTGTGCCTTTTCATTGTAGTTTATGTCCTAATCAGAAATGTAGACATGGTAAAACATTTTGTAGACAGACCACTTTGTCAAAATGTGACCATTTCTGTATTTGTTGCTCCAGTCTTACTTATAGTATCTTCCCTGCCATAATGATTTACCTGTAATAAGCTTTATTAGATATGCAGTACACTGAGTAAGTGATACGCAATGCTAGTATACCAGTGACCAAGTGGATATTTAATTATTTGTAAGTGTTTTTAATTGTGTTTTTTAATCAGCTGTTTTCTTTGTGATGAAATTGAGTTTTATTGCTTATTTCTGGTGGTTTTGACCCACAGATTTGCAGATGGATTGGCAGGTCAACTCTTTATGGCTTGGCTAGCTAGCCAGCTAGCTGGCTAATTGTTTTTGTTTGAATGATGCATCTGGACACTGTACCAGCTTTTTTTTGTTTCACCTGGCTGCTAGTTCCTGATCTTTTGAAAACAATAATTTAGGAGTCAACTAAAGCTTGGGAGGAATGGGAGATGCAGTAGAGGAGTACAGTGCTGAGGCAGAGGGCTCGTGGTGAGGACGACTGGCGAGTACTCTGAACTGTGTGTGGCCAGCTTTCTGGCACCCAGAGCTGATGAGGCATCACCCAAGTGGGTGCCAAACATTGTGAAGGAGGAGAAGTCCAGTAGGTACATGACTACTTCATCAACCATCTCCCTGACCAACCTTCCTCTGATCAAGCAATTAAGTGACCCTCTCCCTCTTTGGAGGATCCATGCACTCAAAGACATGGTTGAACTACTGTAACTATAGCAAGGCTTGTTGTTTTTTTGCTTTTGAAGTTCTTTGAGATTCTTATGAAAAGCGCAATAGAAATGTAATAAATTATTATTATTATTCATTAATATATCATCACTGACAAAAAAGTGTGTTCATCTTTACATTCATGAAGTTGTAAACACATCACAAGCAACCAGAGAACTGTCCTGTGTTCTCTTTGTCTACATGCATTTCAAATTAATATCTGTTTTTGTTTATAATTTGCTTAAGCATTTAAATCGGTGGTTTCAGAGGGGGGGTGGAAACCGAAATGTAGAGGGGCTTTTAAAGTGGATTATTTTCGCAAAAGGGAAACAATTTCTGGGCAAAAAAAAGCACTCTAGCTGCTGCTAGAAATCGATGCTTCTCCCCTGGTGCTCCGGGGGGATTTAATGCTGAGTGATCTGAAGTGGTTCCCTGCTGTGAAAACCTGAGTGCTTTGACTCCACATGAAACCACTCCATCACACAGCTCCGTGTTCTACTAAAAAGCCCCTTATGAGATCATTAACAGAGGGATGAACAAACAGGACCTAATGAGAAGGAGGACGAGAAGAAGCCGTTTGAATGAAAGAAATGAACGGAATAAAGCTCCATTGGAATCAGAGATGCGATCGCTGTTGGTTCGTGGAAGGATTGAAAAGTGGATCTGTATCGTTGTCTCGAGTAAAGACAGAGAGACTGAAGAGAGTTAGCTGCAAGCTAAATACCTAACGAAGAAAGAGTCAAGACGGAGAGACTGAAGAGAGTTAGCTGCAAGCTAAATACCTAACGAAGAAAGAGTCAAGACGGAGAGACTGAAGAGAGTTAGCTGCAAGCTAAATACCTAACGAAGAAGAGTCAAGACAGTGAGACTAAAGAGGGTTAGCTGCAAGCTAAATACCTAACGAAGAAGAGTCAAGACAGAGGGTACGGAAGCGCTTAGAAACAAAAGAAAGAAAAATACAGTTCATTTTAGTCTGATGTTATTGCATCTGTGGAACGTTTCAGAGAAAACAAACATATTCCAAACAGTATGAACCTACACATTACTTCAGCACTGCCAATAGCATGTGTAATGTATGCCCATGCATGTGTACATACAGTACATAACATCAGAGGGTCTTCCTAGTCCTTAGGCATGTGTACCCTTTAGTGTACTGAGAGCAGATAAACCTCAGACCCCTTGGAAACTGCAAGCTTTGCCAAATCGATCTCTGGTGGAGAGACTCGGCCCTGACTTGTCCTAACATCAAACAAACTGAGGGCCCCATCAATGAGCTCAACCTCATAGTTCTCCAAACTCAAAAGATAAAAAGAGAAGAGAAGGACTTCTACAAAACAAATTGTTTCGGGACTGGGAACTCTGTGGGAACTGAGAAAAGAAACCAGAAACCTGAAAAGGCCACATTGACAGTTTCCTCCTGTTAACGCACACACATGGGAAAACAAAGTCACTTTAATGACTCTATCAATCAAGTTCAAACGGTAACGACGGGCAGCCCCTATGCAAAGTGACACCGCAACGCTGTGTGGTCTCCATACACACCTGCTTGTTTCCACAACAGCAGGCAGCTCCTACGTCTTGGGAGGGTTTGCTTCTCCCCCCACTTTATCTGACTTAATGATTGAGTGAATGACTTTGATTTGGAGTTTGTTATGTTACAGTCTGAGTTTCTTCTTCACTTTGAGCCACGTCTATGTACTGGAATCAGCTAAATTGTTTTGCTGAGCTGGAATGTTAAATGATTGACCTGTTGATTCTTTGATTATTTCACAACACTCACAGCTTGACAAATGTTTTCTCTGATTTGCTAAAACATGAAATAGTCCACGAACATTGACTGATAAATTAAGCATTAAACGACAGGTGTCATGTTCTCTTGAGGTACAGCTGTCATTTGTAACAGACAGGTGATGTTGATTTGTGGGCCCCACCACTAACTCAACCATTAGGTCACTTGGGGGCATCAGTGGCGAAACACATGGCAACAAAGGATTAAACCGTGGTGCGATGCTACACATTCATCTGATTCGGGACACAATAGGGTGTGACCACATGAAAAGAACAGCAAAAGCATCCGCCCTTGGAGCAGCGCTATCACAGATCTGCCAGGAAAAGAACCTTCAAAAGAAATAACCTTCACCACATGTACTGTTTCCCAACCAGTCGGCCACACGCATAGATTAAAAGCTAGCGATATTAAACGGTTGACCACCTGTCTCAGTCCCCTCTCTCTGGCCTACAAAGAGACCACGGGGAGATTCCCTTCCGCCGAAATGTGCCACCTGCTTCCTTTAATGTCCAGCAACTTTTTTGCGCCAATTTTTTTCCCAACCACAATAGCTCACTTTGTAACCAGTGCCCAGTTTAGCTATGAGGCTACATCAAACGCTGCCATCATATTGTGTCCTGACTTCATCTCAGCTGCAAAGTGACGCACTGTTTTAAATCTGGCAAGTGGACCTCCTCAGAAGTTGTTTTCTTCATCGGCCTCAAGAGACATCAGTTGGACAAGCGAGTTTTCTCTCTGTCTTTTTCCCAAATGAGATGTTGTGGATTTTTATAGTGGCTCTGGTGGTTGTTCAGTGAACATTTGAGAATTAGAACAATTTGAAATAAGATCATTCATATCTACCTTTTGTCACTAATGCTGGAGAGAAAAAAAATTTTTTTTGTTGTTGTTAAAAACAAACGAAGAAAATGGTGGTTCATGCTGTACAGTACATCATTTGACATTCTGGGCCTCAGTTTAAAGCCTCTACATAATCCTTTCATGCGGTAGAGTTGAAAGGCAAAACTAAAACCCTTTAAAGCAATAAAACATTCAAACTGTCTTAGACTACAATACAAACCACACTGTCATGGAAATAATGTGTCAAGAACAAGGTTTTCCAAGCTCTAAGATTTTGAGTTTGTACATTACACTGCATGCAATATCATCTTGTAATATCATCTTGATTGTGTTTGTTAAATATTTGGGATAGTGACTTCCCACTGGGCAAAAACCTGTTGAATCAATGTTGTTTCCACGCCATTTCAACAAAACAATTCAATGTGATGATGTTGAATCAATGTGGAAAACTGATTGGATTTGCAAAAAGTCATCAATGTAAGGGAATTTCGTTTTTATTTCACCCAACTTTTAACCTACAGCAAATCCAATGAAATTATGATTTTTCATTGTTGATTTCACATTAGTTGACAACTCAACCAAATGTCAATCAAAACTAGAACTGACGTCTGTGCCCAGTGGCTCACTTGCTTCATCAATCCATTGACCCAATGTTCAAATCAATCTGATACTTCAAAGGAAAACTTGTTGGATGTTTCACGATGAACGAGTCATACAAGTTGTCAGGCACGCCAAGGCCTTTGTCGTGGGAACCATTTAGGATGGGAGAGCCTTGACACTAGCGTTCAAGGGGCAGCTTGAGGACACATAGTATGACTTAGACCTAGAATGTTCTAGTTGTGTAACCACAGCCCTATGAAGTCCTTTACAGAGCCAGAAGAAGAGAAGACAACTGCAAAAATTCATACTCATTTCAGAGGATGATTTCTTCTTCGCTGTATGTCTGTCATTCTCTCTCTCTCTCTCTCTCTCTCTCTCTCTCTCTCCTTTTCTCTCTCAGGCTCTTTCGCTCTCGCTCTCTCCCTCCATCTTTTCCTCTCTCCTCTGTCCTTCTCTCTCTGTCTCCCTCCGTCTTTTCCTCTCTTCTTCGCTCTCTCTCCCTCTCTTGCGCTCTTTGCTCGAGGCGAGCTCTTTCATCTTTTGTTCCCACCAAAACAGTCACCCGTGACACTTAGGAGTCCATTTAACTCGAATGGAAAAACAAAGACCATGCATCGGGCCGATCCGTTCGGTATAACTAAATGACATTAATGATGAGCAACAGAGATGATTTGAGACGCCCTATGGGTCAGTGTGAGCCCCTTTGATGGGAGTTTATCCAATTGAACACAGTACATCTCTAGGGGGAGAGAGAGAGCGAGAGAGAGGGGGAGAGAGAGAGAAAAAGAAAAGAGAGCGAGACAGTCAGTGTTACGCCAAGTTGTGCTCAGTGTTAAATGTAACGGTGCAAGTCAAAAATTAAGAGAATTACATCAAAGGCGGCTTTCAACAGTGGGATTTTACAACTCAGAGAAAAAGGCTAACTGTCATCGCAGTTACTGTAAGCTCCGGCATGGTTCGTTTTACTTCCCTGTTTTTGAAATAGAAAAGGTTTTCTTTTCTCTCTCATTTTAAATTTCATGTAGGTCAATGTCAATAGATCAGGCCTAATGTGCAGTGGGTAAAAAAAAAGTAGTTGTATGATTTATGTAATCTGCATTGTAATGCACCCCTTCACAAGAACCACACGTGAACCCAGATGGGATCATCAAAGAAGGTGGCGCTTTTTCTGTGGTCCTGCTATTAATATAAGAAGAGTATGTCAAAGAGATCAAAGGGGATACTGGTTTCTAGTAGTAAGGTGTTGCTCTATTTCAACTAAGGCCGGCAGGCAGGAGTCACAGGGTAGGCTACTGTAACCTAACACTTACAGGTAATGGAGCAAGGTTGGGCTTTCCTGTAAACACTTGTGGTTTTCATTTGAAATATGAAATTTGAGAACCCCACAAAATGGCCGCCATCTTTTCTCCCTCCACTTCCCACAAGTGCCTGGCTATGCTTCAAACCGCCGCCAACAATACCACCTGTCTTTTTAATGTGCAGTAAACAATGAAAACACACTTCAAACGTTATCCGCTTGGCACTTGTTTTTCCTACTAGCCCAAACTGTTTATCTTAAAGGCATATATCAAGCCACCTTGAGGCATTGTTTGCAAGTAAGCCACTTCCTTCTCTTTGGCTTGTGTGTATCAGGGCTGTGTCACCCTAAACCACATCTCTTTCAGCGATCAATGGCAACTTCCTGCTACTGCCAAACACTATAGACATGAATCATCTTATAGGCCTACTGTATATAGTTGATAGAACAGTTAGGGCATGGCTGACGGACACTCCTTCCGGCACCAATGGAGCTGGTACTTCATTCTGTTCATTTGGAATACTGTTTTGAGTACATTTTAGTAACATACTTACTGGGAATTTAGCATTTTATATTGATAAAAAAAACATTCACTTTCAAGACCAATTAACCACTGAAAATGAGAAAAATGAAATGCCTCCATAAGTAAAAAAAAAAAAAAAAAAAAAGAGCTTATACAATGGTAATCACATCCTTCTTTAACTGCCCAGATGCATTACCAACCAAAACCCTGTGATGGGGAAAAGGATTGCTTGACTTAAAAGCATTTATTTTGTTCTGGTTATCTGCCTCTCCAGCTAGATTTGGTCCAGATGGAAGTCAAGTGAAGTAGGTCTCTCTGTGTCTCTCTGTGTCTCTCTCTGTGTCTCTCTCTGTGTCTCTCTCTGTGTCTCTCTCTGTGTCTCTCTCTGTCTCTCTCTCTCTCAGAGAGCTTCCACGTGTGAGGTGGGCATAAGAGGTTCATGTGTGACTGTACAGTATTATGTCAGTTTGTATATTCCAACCATGGCAAAAGTAATGCCATAATACCACACCTTTATTTGTGGTCTACTAAAATATGAACCAGACATCAGTTTTGATAAAACATCAATTACTCTAAATGAATTTCATTCAATAGGAAAGAAAATGGTTGTGATTATAGGTCACACTTTGAGCTTTTAGATCTGATAGCATCCAATTGCAAATATCCTGCCAATTGGCTCTAAACCCAGCATGCTTCTGTAAATATTCTATACGGCTCTGGCAACATTAGCCATGTACCTGGTGACTTTAGAACAGCGACCAGATGCCCTTTGAAGTCCGCTGATCCCACTTTGTAGCTGACAACAAATAACACACACTTTTATTACACGGTAAACATTTGATGCTTTCACATTTCTTCTCCTAATCCTTTTAAGTTTGTCCTCAGTGGGGGAAAAACCGATGTGCTCTCTCTCTCTCTCCCTGATTGCCTCTCTCCTTTTTCTTTCTTTCTTTCTTTCTTTCTTTCTTTCTTTCTTTCTTTCTTTCTCTTTCTAATCCTAGATTAAAGGGACTTGGATACCACTTGAAAAGTTGGATTTTGAAATAGCCAGAACCACATCTGAGAGAAAGACAGAGAATTAACAAGACACCACCAACTCAGGGCAGAAAGAGAGAGAAAAAAGCATATTGTTCAATATGGAGACCCAGAAGTATAATCCTGTAATATAAGTCATCCGGAGGCAATGAAACAGACTCCAAAGCAACTTTCTGAGGGAGGCCAGAGGGGAAAATAAAAACTGTTGTCAAACAACATATTTGTCCTCTCTAGCAACTAGGCCTCGTTTTGATCTTGTGGCTTCCGAGAAGAGACACGATGGCTATCTGTGATGCTTTGTGTGTATGTATGTATGTATGTATGTATGTATGTATGTATGTGTGTGTGTGTGTGTGTGTGTGTGTGTGTGTGTGTGTGTGTGTGTGTGTGTGTGTGTGTGTGTGTGTGTGTGTGTGTGTGTGTGTGTGTGTGTGTGTGTGTGTGTGTGTGTATGTATGTATGTATGTATGTATGTAGGTGTATGTGTGTGTGTGTGTGTGTGCGTGCGTGTCCATTGACAGTGGATGGATAGTGACCAGCTTCATTGCTTTTCAAAGGGTGACTAAACCCCTGTCTCTTTCATGTGGGTGACGACGTGACCTTGCTTGGTCTACGGAGGACGCCAGCCAGGCACCACAGTCCGGTTATAGGCAGCGGTAGGCCAAACAATGCCAGGGCCTGGTGCCATCCACCCCTGCATCCCTCCATCCCCAGCTGCATCCTCTCAACAAAGCCTCGATTGAAGTGGATTCATTTATTTATTCCGCTTTCACAAGACTGACATGAAAGACTTGACTGTGTGTTTCAATGTATTGTAACTTTGTTATCTAAAGAAGGCTTGAGGAAGACACCCCAGAGATCAAAGCTGTGTAGAGACACAAAGTGGAGTCACGTTAAAGTGTGACACACGTCATGACGTCTACTGGTTTCCCAGTAATCCTCTCAGACTGGATTTCTCAGTTGTGACGGGACAAAAATCACCCTGGAGGTGCCCCAAATGGCACCCTATTCCCTATGGGCCCTGGTCAAAAGACGTGCACTATAAAGGGAGCCATTTGGGACGCGGACATAACACTAAATGAGTGGCACATACATGGGCATCTACCACACAGCTACACAAGTAAGCACCTAAAACGACACAGCTTCTACACTTACTAACGTGGTCAAGGTTGGCCATTTTCCCTGACTGAGACAGAGAATGGCAAAGCCTCACGTCTTCACCCTGATTAAGAGGTAGGATTAGTCCTGCCAGGAGAGACCGGGGTATGGTGGAGGTGTGGGTAGAGAGAAGGAGGGGTGGGGGATGAGTAAAATAGGGGCTAAAACCAAATCAGGGCATGAAGACTTATCCACAGTCGGCTGAGGAGTGTTCCAAGGCCTGAGAAAAGAGGAGGCACGGAATCAGATAAGGAAAGAACGTTGAACCATTAACTTTGCAGAAGTCTCACCAAGCCAACTGCCCAGATGTTATCAAAAATCTCTCTCTCTACCTGTTTGCTTCTCTCTCTTTCTAATCCTAGATTAAAGGGACTTGGATACCACTTGAAAAGTTGGATTCTGAAATAGCCAGAACCACATCTGAGAGAAAGACAGAGAATTAACAAGACACCACCAACTCAGGGTAAAAAGAGAGAAAAAAGCATATTGTTCAATATGGAGACCCAGAAGTATAATCCTGTAATATAAGTCATCCGGAGGCAATGAAACAGACTCCAAAGCAACTTTCTGAAGGAGGCCAGAGAGGAAAATCAAAACTGTTGTCAGACAACATATTTGTCCTCTCTAGCGACTAGGCCTCGTTTTGATCTTGTGGCTTCCGAGAAGAGAGACACAATGACTATCTGTGATGCTTTGTGTGTGTGTGTGTGTGTGTGTGTGTGCGTACGCCTGCGTGCACGTTACCATCATTAACAGTGGATGGATAGTGACCAGCGTCATTGCTTTTCAAAGGGTGACTAAACCCCTGTCTCTTTCATGTGGGTGACGACATGACCTTGCTTGGTCTACGGAGGACGCCAGCCAGGCACCACAGTCCGGTTATAGGCAGCGGTAGGCCAAACAATGCCAGGGCCTGGTGCCATCCACCCCTGCATCCCTCCATCCCCAGCTGCATCCTCTCAACAAAGCCTCGATTGAAGTGGATTCATTTATTTATTCCGCTTTCACAAGACTGACATGAAAGACTTGACTGTGTGTTTCAATGTATTGTAACTTTGTTATCTAAGAAGGCTTGAGGAAGACACCCCAGAGATCAAAGCTGTGTAGAGACACAAAGTGGAGTCACGTTAAAGTGTGACACACGTCATGATGTCTACTGGTTTCCCAGTAATCCTCTCAGACTGGATTTCTCAGTTGTGACGGGACAAAAATCACCCTGGAGGTGCCCCAAATGGCACCCTATTCCCTATGGGCCCTGGTCAAAAGAAGTGCACTATTAGGGAATAGGGAGCCATTTGGGGTGCAACCCAAAACCTTAAACCAGTGGCGCATACAGTACATGGGCATCTACCATATAGCTACACAAGTAACCCCCTACAACTACACAGCCTCTACACTTACTGTACTAAAGTGGTCAAGGTCGGCCATTTTCCCTGACTGAGACAGAGAATGGCAAAGCCTCACGTCTTCACCCTGATTAAGAGGTGGGATTAGTCCTGCCAGGAGAGACCGGGTGTGGTGGAGGTGTGGGTAGAGAAAGAGAGAGAGCAGGTATGAATAAAAGAAGGGCTAAAACAACTCAGGGAATGAAGACTTATCCACCATTGACCAAAGCGTCCTCCGAGGCCTGACATAAGAGAAAGAAACCACATCAGGAAAAAAATGTTAAGTTGGCATAAGTCTCACCAAGCCAACTGCCCCGATGTTATCAAAAAAATCTCTCTTTCTCTCTCTCTCCCCTATGGAATATTCCTTTGATTCCAGAATCATGCTGGTTCGCTAATCTAAGCAGTTCCACCCCTACAAGGTAGAGTCTGCTGCCTTTGCAGTATTTGGTTACACTGAATTGTATGTCTCCACCACCCCACCTGCATTGCTGTCTACTGCTGGTGTGAAGAAGATAGCCTCAATATGAACCATTGACCAGGCTACTACTCGTGCATCAGACCATGCATTGCTGACTCATCCTCTGATCCTCCCCTCATTTGGGAGCACGATGTTTTAGAAAACAAGCCCTCATTTGGATTAGAATAAACACTGTACTTTAATATTACCTAAATGAGGCCAACCATCTGACTCGAGAAAAGGACTGTTTGGTTTTGAAACAAGATCATCGCTCTGTCTATCGACTCGATCCCATCCTGATGGCACTTCCTCAGGTTGGCCACTAGCTGGCGTGAGTGGACAACTTGAGGCAACTGGTGGTTATGCAGACATGGGGTCAGGCATTTTTCAGTGTTTTTCAGAACGTCATCAATTAGGGTTGTCCCTTATGATGTTGCAGTATGTCCGTTATATGCGGTCGCAAATCTTTCGTGGGTGGAATTGGGAAAAACTCACTCTGGGAACTCGCCAACGCAAAATCCCAGTATTCACCTTGAAAAGAAACGGTCAGAATGATTTATCTTTCAGAACTCCATACCCACATGCTCCTCCTATTTCCTCCCATCACCATTGTGTGGGATTAACCATAGCCAGTAGATGCATCTGTCACCCTAGATGAGCCATAGACAAAGAAGGGAGCTTTAATGAGTGTTTGGGAGAGAACAGATGAGGTTCTGCCCATCAATTAGGACTGCTTAGACTGGTGGCCTTTGAAGTGTACTGGACTCCAAGTCCCAGCATGCTCTATGGCATAGACCAGGGGTGGAGGATGGGAGGCCTCCTGAGGTAATACATCGCCACACCTCAGAATACAGATTAGAATGGAATGAGATTCTATTTCTCTGATCATTTCAACCTAACACCAACCACTCTTCCACCATCTCTTCTCCTTTCCTTCGCTTAAACAGTAGCTTCCGTTAGAAATCATATTGCTGGCTGGGCTGGATTCATGTCTCCTGTATCTTGCTCTTCAACCCAACCCAACACTGGCTGTTTTTGCTTCCCAGGCAGGTAAAGCTCACCATCTAGACTAGTGGCCATGTACTGTATGAAACAAACAATTCATATCAACTCTCACATAAAACACATTCTAAAACATCAATTCTTGCTCCATCAACTCAAATAACTCCAAGCAAATGATCGGAATTTTTCCTGGCATTACCGCCTCGCATTACCGCTAATGATACTAACGATAGAAAGCATTCTGGATACTGCGTGTTCATGTCTTCAACCACGAAACAACCATGAAACAACATCTACTCTCCTTAGGACACAACTCATCTCACTTTGGACGAGAGAGAAAAGGGGGATAGAAAGCGAGAGAGCAAACAAGTGAGAAGAGAGCTAGAGAGAGAGAGACAGACAGAGAGAGAATGCGAAAGACGGGACAGAGAGAAAGACAATAACCGTTTGGAGTCAGAAAACAGATTTCAAAGAGGCTCCAAACAGCCTGCATGTGAAATCGGATAGCAACTAATAAAGTGCATCTCTTCACAACAATAAATAATGCATCAAGAGGAAACAACATGAAACAGGGAGACTTGTTTGATCCGCAGAAAGACGGAGAAAAGGGTTTATTAACGGACGTCAGTGCATTGCATTCATGTCATGGAGGAGCGCTCGTACCAGGCCTCATTTAAAGTCAATATCTAAAGAACTTCTCCGCAACTTTGCCGACGTGTGGTCCAGATGAATATTATGTGAAATAAGTTGAATACATTTGTGTGAAATAGTTAGTGTCGGGCTATAGTTGGTTGGTGAACATGCTGTCGTGTTTGGAAGTGTTCTGAAAACTGTTCAAGTGCGGTCCTGGCTCGCCCTGAGGCATTTTCTATCTATTTTCTCTTGCTATGGTGGGATACGTAAACAGAAACAAATTGTCTGTCTGAAGTACTCTTACAACACCAACCCCCCACCCCCTCTGTCTCCCTCCATTCAGTAACCATTGGAAACCCTTGTGACTCCACCTACAGTCGGCCTCTGCAGTTCTTTCATGTCCTGCCTCGCTGCCCCAGTGGGGAAGGAGAGTCATGTGTGATGTAGCAATGAGTTTGGTGTGTATTTAGTGTGTGTGTGGGATGTAGCAATGAGTTTGGTGTGTATTTAGTGTGTGTGTGATGTAGCAATGAGTTTGTTGTGTATTTAGTGTGTGTGTGATGTAGCAATGAGTTTGAGTTTTGAGTGTGTGTGTGTGTGTGTATGTTTGAGTTTTTCCTGACCACTTGACCTGACAGAGTATCTCACAGCTGTACAACACTGACATCATGTGACATCATTTGGAAATTGAGTTTATACTGTTATTTTGCAAGCATTGGGTAAGATGTTGGGTCAAGTCATCTACAAAGATACAAGCAAACAGTGTATTTTATTCATTGTAAAATTTGTTCTCTACAGAAAAATTATTCCGAAGAACAAATGGATAGCATTACATAGAAATACACATGGTTTTACTGACATTTATTTCACAGGCAATCAATGTTCTTGGTCTCAATTTGCTTTGTCATGCACAGCGTTTCAGCACTGGGTTATCTCAGATGGCAGGGAATCATAGTTGAATTTATATGTAAAACCACTTGGTTCTAGAAAGGAAAACACACACAGACATCATTAAGACTTGATGGTAATGTTTCGTTTTTTTTATATAGAAAATAGCCAATAAGAAAAAAACGCTTGCGCTCTAGTCTCACCTTCAAAGCATTCTGGGATATTGAGTTTTCCATCGATGCACTGGGTTGACACTGCATAGCCACACTTCTTCTCTTTGTTCATACAGTAAACAAAGACGACGTCTGCATGCAAGATTTTATTGGGCTCGAAATCCCCTATCCAAAATTTCTTTCCATTGTAAAGGATGCGTCCTCTTTTAATACCTATTTTGCAGGAAGCTGTGGAACAAAGAGTGAAACTATGATCAATAATTATAATATTGGCTCAGGGAGCCAGGTGGATATTATTATTTAGAATTTCAAAAACAGCAACATTCAGCTATTCAAAAACACCGATTTGATAGGTAACTAAATAAGTTTGGTTAAACAAAATACAAAATTGTCACAAATTCAGTGGTCCTACCCCTGCAAACTGGCTTCATTGACCAATCTCCTGTTTTGAGACATTCGATCTCCACAGGCCCATCCAGGACATAGTCTACATTACATCCATATTTGACAGTCTCCTTGAAGCCATGCTCCCTCTTATCATTAATGGTCATGTAGCCGTTTTTGATGCCTGTTGGAGCTGAACAGGTCACCACTGGAAACAAATAAGAGGTCAATCAGGGTTAGTGTGTGTTCAGAATACCACTTTAACTTCATCCACAAAGCAAATCACTTGTCATTTATTACCACTTAAAAAGGTGCAATTTGTATTTCATTTCATTTCCTCAGAAGTATCACAAACATATCTGGCCAAAACTTAAACTAACAAATTGGTTACACGAGCCAATAACCATCCCCTCGGCTTACAAAAGTTCACAAACTAAAGTAAGACATTTCTAAGGTGACATGAAGTGTTCAGCAATAAAAATAAAGATGTTTTATTGTCACATACAGCGCCCCTGGAGCAAATTAGGGTTAAGTGCCTTGCTCAAGGGCACATCGACAGATTGTTCACCTTGTTGGCTTGGGTATTCAAACCAGCGACCATTTGGTTACTGGCCCAACGCTCTAACCCAGGGATGGGCAACTGGCCTCTTTGTAGGCCTTAGTGGCCTCTCTCTAGGCTACCTGCCACCCTAGCAATACAACAGATCAGAGCCTTTGACTGAAAACGCTGTACCTACATTTACATTCTGGTGGCTCAGTCCAGTTTCCGTTAGCGCTGCACGATCCCCTCTCATTTCCTATGAGGACAAGTGGAGGGAAACACTCATAGGTCCCCCCAAAACCAAACACAATCCTGTTGCCTGTCAACGTTCTGTCGTAGACAATTTTCCCATATTTAGGTATTGGAGGAAGACCACATATCACCGCTAAAAGAGGGGAGAGATTTCATTCACATGCTCATTAATCAAGCACATTATATTGAAATACGTGAGATTCTCTATATTTTTTATCAGAGACATATGATGTAACATATGAATAACATAGTCTACAGTAAAGCCATTATTCAAATCTCCGTTTTACACATTGTAGAATGTTCTTTACAATGACAGAAATGAGGCCACATTTACATTGTGCTTATAGATTTGTAAGTATCAATGTGAGTTTGTATGCATTATCAATGTGAGATCATGTTGAATCATTACTGTTAAGTGCTAGAGTAGTTATGTATTTCAGTATAAGGCAGAAACTTACGTGTACACTTTGGTGGTGGATCACTCCATTGTCCGTCGTACAAGCACTCAATGGTACTGGCTCCTTGCAGGATATACCTGTAGACCACATTACCGTAATCTGTCAAATGATGTACTAAAAAAACTAAGTGGACACTATATTAGGTGTATGGGTATACAGTTATTTCTACTTTTACTTACTTTACATGTGTTTGATACAATAACAAATGTTATAGACTTTGACAGCACGGAGAGGTGACCAGTCATCAATGAAACACTAGAATAGAATTTGTAAATGCTATTCCCCATACCCCTCATGGCAGGTGTAGTTGATGATACTCTGGTAGACAATGTCCACAAACTCCATGTCTCCATGGTCTAGCGCTTCTGGGAAAGAGCAACTCTTTGCTGCATCAGAAGTTTAAAAAAAAGAGTCAGTCAGCATTGCTCAACAGTTCCATCAATATGAGTATCAACTGATAATACTTGTAATATACTGAGTATCAATTGATAATACTTGCAATATAGTGAGTATCAACTAATAATACATGGTATGTCTTTTGAGTATCAAATTATGATACATGAATAGTAATACTGTTTTGGGTTAAACTTTATAAAAGCGTCCTACCTGAGCACGTGAGTCTAGACTTGGTCCAGTCTCCGCTAGCAGTGCAGATGATTGAGCGAGAGCCTGAGGAGGGTGTGTATCCTCGTTTACACGACAACACCACCTCGTCTCCGGGGGAGTACACCCTCTGGAACCCCTCCAGTTCCTTATCGTCACCCAGGGGCGGGCGGCCACATTCTGAGGGGTCAGACAAGCAACGGGACGAGTCAATAAAACACACACACACAAAAACAAACAAACACACACAGACACAGAAAAAAACATGGACATATAGATTAACCAAAGAAGTGCCCGTGCAGCTCCCCAGACATGCAGGTGACATTTTACGGATTGTCTAGTGATAGTTTGTTGAGCATAAAGGTAGGTGGACTATTCAAATAAAGTGTATTTTTCCTTTCAGCTTACAGTAACTGAAAGTATTCGTCAACATAACACAAGCTCATTTGTCTAAACACACTCTGACAACATGTTCACTGAGGGTACGTAGGAATATTGAACAGCATACAGCACAGAAACTCAAAAGGCTTCTAAATCAATAGGCCAAAACACTGGGGCATTATAATGAACAAAAATATAAACGCAACATGTAAAGTGTTGGTCCCATGTTTCATGATCTGAAATAAAAGATCCCAGAAGTCTTTCATACGCACAAAAATGGTATTTCTCTGAAATGTATTGCACTAATTTGTTCACATCCCCGTTAGTGAGCATTTCCCCTTTGCCAAGATAATCCATCGACCTGACAGGTGTGGCATATCAAGAAGCTGATTAAACAGCATGATCATTACACAGGTGCACCTTGTGCTGGGGACAATAAAAGGCCACTCTAAAATCTGCAGTCTTGTCACACAACACAATGTCACATATGTCTCAAGTTGAGGGAGTGTGCAATTGAATGTTCATTTCTCTACCATAAGCTGCTTCCAATGTCTTTTTAGAGAATTTGGCAGTACATCCAATTGGCCTCACAACAGCAGACCACATGTAACCATGTCAGCCCAGGACCTCCACAACCAGCTTATTCACCTGCGGGATCGTCTGAGACCAGCCACCCAGACAGCTGATTAAATTGTGGGTTTGCACAACCAAAGAATTTCTGCACAAACCGTCAGAAACCGTCACAGGGAAGCTCATCTGCGTGCTCGTCGTCCTCACCAGGGTCTTGACCTGACTGCAGTTCAGCATCGTAACTGACTTCAGTGCGCAAATGCTCACCTTCGATGGCCACTGGCATGCTGGAGAAGTGTGCACTTCAAGGATGAATCCTGGTTTCAACTGTATCGGGCGTGTATGGCGTTGTGCGGGCGAGCGGTTCGCTGATGTCAACGTTGTCAACTGAGTGCCCCATGGTGGTGGTGGGGTTATGGAATGGGCAGGCACAATGAACACAGTTGCATTTTATCGATGACAATTTGAATACAAAGAGATACCGTGGCGAGATCCTGAGGCCCATTGTCGTGCCGTTCATCTGCCGTCATCACCTCATGTTTCAGCATGATAAGGCACGGCCCCACGTTGCAAAGATCTGTACAAAATTCCTGGAAGCTAAAAATGCCCCAGTTCTTTCATGGCCTGCATACTCACCAGACAAGTCACCCATTAAGTCTGTTTGGAATGCTCTGCATCGACATGTACATGTTCCAGTTCCAGCCAGCAATATCCAGCAACTTCACAAAGCCATTGAAGAGGCATGGGACAACATTCCACAGGCCACAATCAACAGCCTGATCAACTCTATTCGAAGGAGATGGTGTCGCACTGCATGAGGCAAATGGTGGTCACACAAGATACTGACAGGTTTTCTGATCCACGCCCATAGTACTTTTTTAAAGGTGTCTGTGACCAGCATATCTGTATTCCCAGTCATGTGAAATGTATAGATTAGGACCTAATGAATTTATTTCAATTGACTGATTTCCTTATATGAACTGTAACTCAGTTTAAATGGTTACATTTTGTTCACTGTATATACCGTAATAATAGATACTGTACCGTTCTTGGATGTCACTGGTGTATACAAGGCAAGCAGACAGATCAGCAGCAAAGACAGACTTGGTGCCATCGTCTGTGGTGTGGAGAGAGCGTCTCTCCTCTCTGGTTTCAAGGGTAAAAATCGGAATGTCGTTGGAGCTCCCAGGTTTTTGTGTAAGGTAATTGGATAAGGGTCGATGACAACGCAGAATGAGGTCTTTTACTATTTACGTAATTTACCGTAAAACACCAGACCTTTGAACCTTACTGTTGCCCCCCCCCCCATTCCTAGTACACATCACCAGTTCTCTGTAACTCTTCACCAAATCATGGATGCAAAATCCATTTATGTGGTATAATAAAGTTGACTGGAACTATTCTAGCACTATAACATTGATGTGGCTAGATGATGCCGATTTACATACGCAGACCTACTACTATGAATCTTTATGTGTGATTTTATCTGTTAACAGAATGGAATGCATTTGTAATCTCATACAGTTTGAGTTTGTTGTTGTTGCCAAATTGCAAGAGTTCAGTCAGATATCGAGTTCAAGGCAAAACAAACAAATGTTTACTCTTGGTTAAAAAGTAACTTATTTTTCTCTCAAAACTGCAGAGCCCTTTGTGTATGAGCAGAGATTACAAATACTGTAATCCTATACTGACATCTAGTGTCATTTTCAGGTAACATGTACTTTACAGGCAATCAAATTCAGGCTCATTCAAGTTATGGATATAATCAACAGGTTACTAGCAAAAGCAAGGCTGGATTATTTGGACACAAAGTCAAATAGACTGCTAAAACAGATTTTTTTTAAAGTCATATTTATTTGTAATTTATTTGCCCCATTTATCCTCTTTGTATGGTGTTTATTTTGTTAGGTCGGCTTGACACATCGCAATCTCAGATGGAAGTGATTTGGGCTTGAGGGTGTACTCCATCTTGCCTGGTTCTAAGAGAAAGACAGACACACAAACACATTTGCCATTTTAGTTGTGAGAATATTAAGGACTCAACTAAACATCTTTGGGAAGCTTTGAAAATGTGATGGCAGCGACCACAACACATTTTACTCTGGGTTGTGTTCATTTGTCATCAAAAGGAATAAAATGGACTGAAACATGGAGAGACTACCCACACGTGTCCAATAAGAAACACTCATTTTCGATTTACGTAGTAAAATGTTTTAAAACTTGCATGCCATAATGAACGTGACCATGTTATTTTGGTACGAAGGGCCTCACCTTTAAAGCATTCTGGGGTACTGAGTGTGCCGTCGATGCACTGACTTGCTACTGGAATCCCACACTTCAGCTCCTTGTTCAGACAGTAGAACACAACAGGCTCCCCGTGAAGGACTCTATTAGGTTTCAGATCCCCAATCCAGATCTTCTTGGCGTTGTAGAAGATGCGACCTCTGTTGATGTTAACTTTACAGGGGGCTGCAGTAAAGCGAAGACAAGCAAAGCAGCATGACTCTCCGTTTAGAATTGAATAGAATGAAATGGAAAAGATCATGGAAATTCTTCATTTTCGTTCTGTATCAGTACCCAGCCAGACACACCACATACACAATAGGTTGAGAGCAACACATGGTCAGCCACACAGCAGCAATCCCGGAGATGGTTTGGGAATGCAGTGCTTTGCTCAAAAGGCACAAACGGCAGTACGCTCTCATTACGTAATCCTTGCAGTCACCAAAGATGAAATAAATGGTTGCTGATACACATCTAATCACACGTAAGTCAACAAGCTGGTTCGATATACAGACGCACACAAGTGACATTCCCACAAGAGCAACAGTGCAACCTGTTCTATGACTCATTGGCTAAGGTGTGAACTTTCCCCAATGTACAGCAGAGGAGGCTGGCGGGAGGTGCTATAGGAGGACATGCTCATTATAATGGCTGGAATGGAATAGACAGAACAGAGTCAAACGTGGTTTCCATATGTTTGATACCGTTCCATTCCAACCATTACAATGAGCTCGTCCTCATATAGCTCCTCCCACCAGCCTCCTCTATGTACAGCTCTAGGGTCAGCTTCCCCTCCCCCAATCATAACCTTAACCATTAGTGGGGGAAATGCAAAACTGACTGAAGATCAGCGTCTAAGGGCAACTTCACCCTACACTGACTCACCTCTACAAACGGGCAAAGTGGACCAGTTGCCTGTATTCTGACACTGTATTTCCTCAGAGCCGTCCAGAACGTAGTGTTCCTGGCACTGGTACTTGACCTTCTCCTTGTAACCGGCCTCCCTCATCACAGCAAAGGTGATGATTCCATGGTCTATCGTTGGTGGGATAGAGCAACTCACCTCTGCAACAGGTCAGAAAAGTCATGGGCTAGTGAAAGTGTATTAGCAACGCAATATTGTCAGGATTAATCTAAATTACAGAAATAAGTTAAGGCATAAACAGAGGAAGACAGGATTATGCAAATTGATCAATTATCATCGCTTGGAGTGGATGAACAGTTAACAATAACCATTTTAACCAGAATCTTCGTCAGGGCCGGCTCCAGGCATAAGCGGTTCCCATGCCGCTAGTGGCCCCCCCATTTTATTAGTATTTATTTTTTGGAATTCATTCGGGGTCTCAACTTACTGTTGAGAGTTAGGATAATAGAATACACAAGGTGCACGTTTGAAATTTGGTTGTGCATCACTCAATTAACCATGTCAGCTAACAAAGATTGGTAAATTAGTCTAGCCAGCTATCTGTCCGAATACCGACCAGGCATGTGCCCAGGGGCCCTGACCTCCAAAGGGCCCCTATTGATTTTGTTAGTCACAGTCACTCAGATATCATCAACATGGCATAAGTAATGGACAAATGTGTAGAATTGCAGGAAATTAGCTTTAAAAAATGATCTCCACCCCATGGAAAAAATTGCAGGGAATTAACTATAAAACATTTGGGAGGGGCAACCAAATCTCACGTAGGGCCCCAAAAAGGCTAGACCTATGTAATAATGGGCCTCCATAAGATCATTGATAATTTATCAGTGGTTCCACCAGATATCACTCAAAAACTTCTCAACCAATGAGATTTGTTCATGATGGAACAGACAAACCATTTGGCTGGTGCTGCCACTGTCTGCACCTACCCTTGCATACCGGTGGCTCAGTCACGTTTCCACTGGCCAGGCACGATCCTCTCTCGTTGCCAATGGGAGCTCTTGGCGGCAAACACTCATACGTCCAGCTCTGTCCGTACTGGATTTCATTGCCAGTGAACTTCTTATTGTCATAGACAATTTTACCATGCTTAGGTGCTTGAGGCAGAGCACAACTCACAGCTGCAGGGAGGAAATATTTTATATAATCAAGACCATATTTACATATTTAGACAAACATTGGAGAAAAGCAAGGTTACATTCTGGAGGTATAGTATACCTTTACACATTGGTGGTGGTGCACTGAGGGTACCATCGTGTAAACACACGCTCTCATTGGCTCCTATCATGACGTACCTGAAGAACACAAATTCTTATTGGTCTGAGATGCAGAGAGTCAGCAAAATGTAGTCAGAACTAAACCGCACTGTGTTTCCCCTCACCCGTCATCACATGTGTAGTTGAGTACACTCTTGAATGGCACGTCAATCATCCCTGGCTTTTGCATAGGCTTGGGGAGAGGACACATCTTTGCTGTGTCAAAAATGGATAAGATTCATGTGGATATAATTTATGCATTTCATGTGGTACATTTTTGGGGGGATCCTACTATATCCCTAGCCCCTTGCTAGAGTATGGACTGCCCATGGTACTGTATAGGTGACTTTAGGGTTCCAAAATTCCCAGAAACATTCCCAAAATTCCCAGTTGGAAGATTCCTTGAGTCAGGGACTAATAAGCTGGAAATCTGGAATCCTCCAACCAGGATTTCTGGAAAACCCAACAATTTACCTGAATTTTTGTGAACATAGGTGGATTTATGCTTTGCGAATGGGGTGGAGCTTACGAGAACACACAAGGTCCAGTTTGGTCCACTCTCCCGAGGCAGAGCAGGTGATCCTGGCAGTCTTGCCGTTCCCAGGTGTGTATCCACGCTCACACGCCAGGGTCACCTCTTCTCCAATCTCATACACCCGCTTTAGGCCCAGTGTATCCATACCGTCGGTCACAGGCGGACGGCCACATACTGAGGATAAATGGGAATATTGATAGACAAACAATGTTACGGTGTATATTATATAAAAACACATATGAAATATGGCTAAAGCATAGGTCACTGAGTCTTGTGAACCAACACTAATGTATATTCTGTAATTTAAAAATACTGCCTTAATTAAATAATTTGCACTGTACCTTTCTTGCATGTCACTGACGTATAGAAGGCAAGCTGGCAGAGCAGCAGCAAAGCCAAGGTTGGGTTCATCTTCTGGGGGGTTGAGAGAGACTGTGTCCGTTCTTTCGGCAGTGGACGGTGAAAAAATGTAGACGGTCCGTTCAAAAACCCTGAAAGTCTGATCCAATGAGATCGTCTGAAATAGGCTTCCATTGATTGAACCCAAAGTTCAAAGCACATGCATATTTACTCTGAGTTGAAGGATAACTTTCACTCAGTACACTACACATACACACAGACACGTACACCTACACTACAATGACTCAGAATCATAACATGTATCAGCTGTATGAAATGCAGGTTTCACTCATGTAATACTAACGCTAAACTTTTTAATAACTGTCATTCGAATTTGATTTGGTTTCTAAAGGGGAGGCTGTACAGTCTTGCCCTACCTGTGTCGTTCAGATAGGACAGGTTAAGCCTGATTCAGATGGTATTTATTTTGGCTATTGCCCAATGTGCATACTGTTAATCTACTACTAATGTATTAGCTTGATATTTAGCATTATAATGGCACCGTCGGGATCACCAAGACAACTATTTACATCGACACAGCACTAACACCCGTCTTTCCTTTCTGCTGAAGTCCTGTCCTTACGACTGCTACGAGGCTAACTATTTGTTACACCGTGACAAATATGTGATCGGCTTAGGTCTATAACCTAATCAGAAATATGAGGACAACAGTGGGACATAGATACTTTTTAGGAATTGGGAGAGAAAAGCACTGAGGTCACAGACAACTGTAGTAGGACATGTACTGGGGGGGGGGGGGTAATTGGACACAGGGGAGGGTAGTCCATTTTTTTCCCCTTTCGCTCTTCTGCAGGTTTTACTATGTAATTTCTTCCATCCTAGCCAAATGTCCTCATCTGCTTGCATGCACCCTCCCTATATATTAGGGTGTTTTGGTACTTCTTGTATGCACTACGCTTTTCCACGTGCTAACTTTTAGTATACCACAGGTCAATATAGTCTACCAGTCTACAGTGGTTGCTCAACTACAAGTTTTGAGATTATGCTGCGGGCCTGTAGTTCTTTTTGCTGCCCTATATCCACCATTCATAGTGACAGTGGTAGGTGGATCGTTTGTCCAGATCTGCAATACCTGTCATACCACACATTAAAGCATTCAAAGCTGCATCGATTTATAATATCAATCAACAAGAACAAATAGGAATAGCTGATAGGCAGCGGAGAGGCATCATTGCAGCATGAAAGAACAGTAAAGACAGGCAGCTCAAAAAGCTCCCTTTATAAAAGGCACATGGCGACGCCACTGGTGGCAGATGGTTCGAGTCTGCTATTTATTATCCAAGGGGCAGGCAAGAGAATGGTCGTGGACAGGCAAAAGATCATAAACAAGGTCAGGGTCCAGGAGGTACAAGGGCAGGCAGTATGGTCAGGCAGGCGGGTTCAGAGTCAAGGCAGGAAAGGGTCAAAACCGGGAGGATGCGCAAAAGAGCGATAAGGAAACAGCAGGAGCACTGGAAAACCACGCTGGTTGACTTGACAAGACGAATTGGCCACAGATAAACGGAACACCGGAATAAATACCCAGGGACTAATGGGGAAAACGGGTGACACCTGGAGGTGGGTGGAGACAATCACAATGACAGGTGAAACAGATCAGGGCCTGACACCCTTATTGATCTTGTTTAGGGACAATACAATTATCCTACATAGACTAGCCTACAACACCACAATGCAATCAACAATTGCTTTATTGTTTCAAAGTGATTACAACGTCCTACAATAGGCTGCAGTGAAAATGCCATTAGAATAAAGACGCAAAAGCCCTGTGATTTGAATGTTTCACTCCATGTGGATCTGTTGTGCGTCTACTCTGTCTAAAAAAGACCAGTAGCAGGCCAGTCTGGCTGTATTTTTTTATTTCTGATAGTGAGTCTGTTGCAGATCATCATTCTCCCAAATCGTCCCACGTATTCCTTTCCAATCAGAGCGGCTATTCCTCACGCACCTAGAATCTAACCCTTCAATACAACCTAAATATTTCTCAATTAACTTTTAAAATGTATTACCTGTTATATGTGGCATAAACACAAGAGTCACAATGTTTTAATCTGATTAGGCGACATCAAAAGTATTCTGCAGGCATACTCACGTTCGACCAAATTATAATTCCAGCATCCTCAAAATGGTTTGACATTATCCAGGTATCCAGCCAACCTTTTTATGCGAGTAAAGTACATGATGGATAAAACAAATTGATGGTAACAGCACATTTATTGGAAAACTTTCGAAATGTTGACAAAACAAAATACGTTAGACAAGGTGGGATCTTTTTGTATCAGTAAAATTCGTTATTCGAGAAATGGCGTTAAAAATGCTTTTATATTGGTATAGAACTATCATATTGACGTAAACTTGGGAGTCATGTGATGTGTTGTTTGGTCCTCCCGCTTGGACTCAGGAAAGCATGCAGTTTATTAGGCTACAAATGAAATCAATTCTAATGAACTTCACAGGGTGATGAGCTTGATGCTCCTTTCCAATAAATATCGAGGGTCTTATTCTGGTGACATGATGATCGATGCTTGGCTGCCATTTGACAAATCAAAAATAATCTCATGCAGTAGGCTATATCTGCGAGCTATTGGATAGAGCCACCTGTGAATACCAGAATGGGCACATTCGCTATACCTACGCAAAACATTTTTTTGTGACACATCCATCAGTAGGCCTAGAGTTTAAAATGCGATGCTACATGGTAATTATTCGGTACATGGTCATTTAACCAAAAAGTAATTTTTATGTGCACTACCTATTTAAATGCACAGACTTGTATCCGCAACAAGTCAATTTGATGGCAACAACTCTGATAGGAAAATGTACATATTGTTTTTATGCAGATTATAGAATAATAGCATGAAAATCTGTTGCCAATTGGATGGAAACCTAGCTATAGACACCCTAAAGACTCTGTCAAGTGCGCTAGTCCAGTGTCACTTTGATTATGCCTGATTCACCAACAGCCCCAAACATCTAAAGAATAAGCTATCAGCCAGCCAAACGAGCTTGCAAGAATTGTACTCCCCGCTCATACTCATCTGGATGTCAAGCATTTTAAGCAGCTAGCCTGGCTATCTGTGGGAAAAAAATTGTACTATTAATTAAATTTGGTCTAGTCCACAGCATTATCACAGACTCAGCCCCCAGGTACGTATCCAACTATTTTTCATTTGTTAGTGATGTCCTCCAGCATAATATCAGAGGCAAAAACTCTACTATTCACTGTTTTAAATAGACTCTTTCTATATCTGGTAAGAACACATTTTTATATACCGGTGTTGTTGAGTGGAACAAAGTACCACAGCAACTCAAAGCCATACCAACCATAACCACTTTTTAAAAGAATGTCAAAAGCTGGCAAATGTGGGAACAGTAGAACCTTTTTTGTCTGTATCTAAGTATGTATCTATTTGTGTATGTACACTACCGGTCAAAAGTTTTACAAGGCCTACTAATTCATGGGTTTTTCTTTATTTTTACTATTTTCTACATTGTAGAATAATAGTGAAGACATAAAAACTATGAAATAACACAAATGGAATCATGTAGTGACCAAAAGAGTGTTAAACAAATTCAAATATATTTTATTTTTGAGATTCTATAAAGTAGCCATCCTTTGCCTTGATGACAGCTTTGCACACTCTTGGCATTCTCTCAACCTGCTTCATGAGGTAGTTACCTGGAATGCATTTCAATTAACAGGTGGGCCTTGTTAAAAGTTCATTTGTGGAATTTCTTTCCTTCTTAATGCGTTTGAGCCAATCAGTTGTGTTGAGGCAAGGTAGTGGGGGTATACAGAAGATACACTAGCCCTATTTGGTAAAAGACCAAGTCCATATTATGGCAAGAACAGCTCAAATAAGCAAAGAGAAACAGTCTATCATTACTTGAAGACATGAAGGTCAGTCAATCCAGAAAATTTCAAGAACTTTGAAAGTTTCATCAAGTACAGTTGCAAAAACCATCAAGTGCTATGATGAAACTGGCTCTCATGAGGACCGCCAGAGGATAGGAAGTCCCAGAGTTACCTCTGCTGCAGAGGATAAGTTCATGAGAGTTACCAGCCTCAAATATTGCAGCCCAAATAAATGCTTCACAGAGTTCAAGTAAGACCCATCTCAACATCAACTGTTCAGAGGAGACTGTGTGAATCAGGCCTTCATGGTTGAATTGCTGCAAAGAAACTACTAATAAAGGACACCAATAATAAGAAGAGACTTGCTTGGGCCAAGAAACATGAGCAATGGACATTAGACCAGTTGAAATTTGTCCTTTGGTCTGGAGTCCAAATTGGAGATTTTTGGTTCCAACCGCCGTGTCTTTGTGAGAGACACGGTGTGGGAGAACAGATGATCTCTGCATGTGTGGTTCCCACCATAAAGCAATTCAAGGTTCACATTCAAGGTTCAGAATTCAAGGTTCACTTAACCAGCATGGCTACCACAGCATTCTGCAGCGATACGCCATCCCATCTGGTTTGCGCTTAGTGGGACTATCATTTGTTTTTCAACAGGACAATGACCCAACACACCTCCAGGCTGTGTAAGGGCTATTTTACCAAGGAGGAGAGTGATGGAGTGCTGCATCAGATGTCCTGGCATCCATAATCCCCAGACCTCAAACAAATTGAGATGGTTTGGAATGAGTCGGACTGCAAAATGAAGGAAAAGCAGTCAACAAGTGCACAGCATATGTGGGAACTCCTTCAAGACTTTGGGGAAAGCATTCCAGGTGAAGCTGGTTGAGAGAATGCCAATAGTGTGCAAAGCTGTCATCAAGGAAAAGGGTGGCTATTTTGAAGAATCTCAAATATAAATATGATTTGTTTAACACTTTTTTTGTTTACTACATGATTCCATTAGTTATTTCATAGCTTTGATGTCTTCACTGTTATTCTACAATGTAGAAAATAGTAAAAATAAAGAAAAACCCTTGAATGAGTAGGTGTTCTAAAACTTGTGACCAGTAGTGTATTTGTGTAAAAAAAAAAAATAGAGACCACAGTGGAAATACGTTTTTAAATGACCAAAAAAATCAATCGATCAATCCAAACTGTGCAGTGGCAATTTGTTGAACAGAAAGAGACATCCGTTACAAAGCACAAAAAAAAGCTTAATGACATTCGGAGATTGTCAAGCCAAGCCTTCTATACTGGGAAAGCCTACAAGGTAGGGAGGGATGTATTTTTCTGTTTGTTGATATTGACATAGTTTATTTAGTGTGGCGTTGAAAGCGCAAAGCATGATATTGAAGCGTCTGAAGCCGGGATGCGTTGTTTATTGCTTATGTGGTGCATTGGCACAGAAACCTGTTGGTGGAACATCCGTTACATATATTTTATATTGTTATAAATATGACATCAAAATGTTGATCATCTGATTATTGTCTTCATTTGGCTCTGATCATAGTGTAAGCCTAATGAAATAGGAAGAGAGAGCGGGCTCGTCTGTGGTGGTCGGCGAACCCTCAACCTTCTGGCCGTAGGACTGCATGTCGTCGACTGTGCCACAAAAGCATGCTGAAGTGCGAAGACAATATCCACGTTTATAAACACAGGTGTCGCTACACTGCCCTACATAGGCAAAACACAGTAACCGCCAATTTGGTTAAAAAAAATATTGGATCTGTTGTAATGGCCAGGTATTATCTGATTAATGTGGTATTTGTTCTTCTGTCAGGAAACTAAGCCAGTTGATCAGAATATATCACGGTGTATCAGAAATTGCTGTCTGTCTAAACAGAAAAAGACTTCGAAGTCAGATTCTGCAGTAAAAACAACTTTGTAGGGCAATATTGTCATTGTTATTTGTGATCGTAAACATTAGAGGAGGGTCATTTGAAAATATGATCCTCCCCCCACAGTAAATGTTGAACTGTCCCTAAAGACTTCATAACAAATGAATAAGCCACACATAACACATTGATAATGGATAACAATGTGATGACTATGACCAGTGCTTGACTTAGGCGAAATAGGTACTCATTTTGGGTGCCTGCTCTGTTTTAATTTAGGTGCAGGAACTCCATAAGAAACACATTTTAGCCAAGTCAAGCACCGACTATGATATGACTGAGATGTAGGTGTAGGTTTTTGGCTTTTCTAGGGAGTTTTTCCTAGGGAGTTTTTCCTAGCCACCGTGCCTCTTTCACATGCATTGCTTGCTGTTTGGGGTTTTAGGCTGGGTTTCTGTACAGCACTTTGAGATTTCAGCTGATATACGAAGGGCTATATAAATTAATTTGATTTGATGTAGTTTCTTTTCAAATAGTTTTAACCCAAAAATGTGCCCGTATCTTTTCCACCACTGGATGACGCTCCAATCTTCAAGATCCCAGCAGCCCTCCCTCCAGGCGATTAGTTGTGGTGACGTCGGCTCGAGTGAAAGAAGGAAGCAAAGCGCTCGGTGTGGAACCGTCAGTAAAAGTAGTTGTAGCGACAGCTTGGGAAAGCTCGTAGATAGTACAGTGTGGCCGACTTTCCTGCTCAGTGGCAAAATCCAGTGCGCGTGGAAATACATTTGATTGAATAGGTATATCCATTGGATAGAGAGGAATAACGTTGCTTTTTGACTATGGCTGATGTCACGCAATTCAACGAGGGGACCGGGGACATCGCGAAAGGGTTCGCTCGTAAAGGTGCTTTGAGGCAGAAGAACGTCCATGAAGTCAAGGACCACAAATTCACTGCGAGGTTCTTCAAGCAGCCGACTTTTTGTAGCCACTGCACCGACTTTATCTGGTAAGCGCTTTTCCTCTCCAGGCGGCCTCTGCCTGTTGAACGTTTGAGAACTCCGCCGCCTTCTCAACCAGCTATTCGGTTGTCACTTTCCCCCACATAGCTAACTGTGCTGCACCGTTACGTATACTTTCCTTACTGGAATGTTTGGTCAGCCACGCCAAAACTGGACATACTTCCAACATTTGACTGTAATGCGCCTCAATGCAAGTCCAAAGTAAATGAGTCCGTTCTGCCTACGGTGGGCTAGATTCACTGTGTACACTGTGATTGTGACAGCGCGCCTACTTTAATGTTTGTTACCAATTGTAAAAGTTGTATTTCTCCTAGTCCTTGTTTTTTAAAAATAAATATTTTGAAATAACTTACTGCTAACGAACTATATAGGTTCTAAAACCGAAACACGAGTAACAAGTGGTAACTATTCGGGCTGTTGGGTGGTTGAAGACGCACCCATGTTGACCAACCTTCCTCTTTTGAAGGTGGTGTGTTTGCTTGACTATGTATTGATAGCTACAGAGATATGTCGTCTTGAGTGAGTGAACCGAATTGTACAGTTACGACCTATGGCCGCTAAAATCCTAAGTAATGTGTAATGATTCTTGGGAAACACCTTGAACAGTTTAGGCTACTTGCTTTTTGTGACTCTGAGTCTTGGAGACTACTGCTGTTTCTGCTTGATATTACTAACATGTTTGTGTATCTGTCTGTTTCATGCTATTTGTTATTTCATTCCTCACTTTCCTCTCTCTTCACAGGGGATTTGGAAAGCAAGGATTCCAGTGCCAAGGTAATGAATGATGTCCACTCACTCAGCTCCAGTCCACCATGCGGTGTATACTCGTGTGTTTTTGTACTGCATTAATTCAAGAGGACCAGTCAATTTGACTTGCATAGACTAAAGAATGTTGCCATTTGTATTGGCGTTACTTACCTTTCAAAGAGTTTGAGATATACGGTAGGCAATATTCCCTCTAAACTGCACAGGCAGCTCTCATCAGGCTGCAGCAGTCTTTTTTTTCTTAAAGGGGCAGTGTTATAATTTGAGAGGGTCTTGAAGAAACTAAGTAGCCAGTATGCAGAATGTAGCATCATTTGTCTGATTCTTTGTAATAATGGTATGGGAATAATAATGCATTTTATTTTGTAAAGTGGTTTATTGCATCAAAAAACACAACATTTTCAATCACCACCTTGTCTGAGGAACAAGTGGATAAACAGGTTTTTTTCAAAAGTTGAACACCACACATTGGCTGCTACTGTAGGCTGAATGATAGAACAGCTATTTCCATGTTAAAATGCTATGGGGTGCATTTTTGAGGATAGGCCACTCTGGTAGGCCTACATGATGATCAAATAGCCACAGTAGCCTACTTGGCCACTGTTATAACTGTAACTTAAAGCAAGTACAGCCTCAGTGGTCACAGTAAACGCACGGCAGAAGTTGCACAGAATTTTCACAACATTCAAGTTTGCACTTGCATTGGCAAAAGGATGTTGCAATTCTTATTGGAGTTACTGTTTGAGTATGATGTCTTCCTTATACACACACACACACACACACACACACACTGGAATATGAAGTCGTAAATAACAGAAAAGAATGGTAAAAGTATCTGTGACGAAGCACTCAGAAGGTCTAATCACTCAAAGAAAAGGCATGGATTGATGTGGCAGTTTTCTGTTTCTGATCCTTTTCCAATCTCATTACCATTTCAAGTCATTTGAAGCAGTTCTTTAAAAAAAAGTTATTTATACATATTTAATAAGCCAATGACTCGCAACTTAGAGACTGAACTTTCTTTACTCTCCGGGCATTTTTGTTTGAGGCTCAGGAGTTTCTTCAAGTGCACTTTGAGACTTAAATCATCTTAATTGGATTTATGCAGCTAGTACTAGGGAATATCTTGACATTTAGTGGTTGTCTGTGTGAAGAATTGATTGTCTGCGATTTAAAAAAAAAAAAAAAGGTTATTTATGATATCAAAGTTAGAACATTTACAATGCACTCCTCGGCTCCTAGAAAGACGGACTTAGTTGTTTTGAGGACTATTTGCTAAATGTTAAATGGAGAAATGAATTAGCGTACATTATTCCCAGCTGACTAACTGGATTGACCTGAAATCAAATCACACACGGCAATCTCATGGATGCCAGAGTTCAAATAGGCCTTGTAAAGGAAACAAAACCAAAGCCCTATGGGCCCCTGTCAAAAGTAGTGCACTACATAGGGAATAGGGTGCCATTTGGGACTTAGAATGGTGTACTGTAGCCTGGCAGCTGGATCTGCTTGTGCTTTTAACCAGGCTAGGTCAGAGGGGTTAATGGCATTTGCCTGTAGTTTGCCAAGTCTCCTTAGTCAGAGTGGGTATGTGTCTCTTCCATGTACCATCAATAATCTCAAACTTCTTGTTTACCGATTCCCATCTGTACAGTACTGTAGGTAAGTGCATTTCTCAAACCTGAAGAATGTAGGCTTCCAGGCTATGTGCTCGTGCTGAGAAAAGGCAAACTTTTGTCTCAAGAAAATGTTGTATCAAGGTACCAGTTATCAGGATTTATAAATGGTTTCTAAGCTGTATATAGGCTATATATACTGTACATACACTGAGTACAAACATTAGGAACACATTCCTAATATTGAGTTTAACCCGCCTTTGCACTCAAAACAGCCTCAATTCGTCGTGGCATGGACTCTACAAGGTGTCGAAAGCGTTCCACAGGGATGCTGGCCCGTGTTGACTCCAATGCTTCCCACAGTTGTGTCAAGTTGGCTGGATGTCCTTTGGGTGGTGGACCATTCTTGATACACACACAGGAAACTATTGAGCGTGGAAAAACCCAGCAGCGTTGCAGTTCTTGACACACTCAAACCGGTGCGCCTGGCACCTACTACCATACTCTGTTCAAAGGCACCTAAATCTATTGTCTTGCCCGTTCACCCTCTGAATGGCGCACGTACACAATCCATGTCTCAATTGTCTCAAGGCTTAAAAATCTTTCTTTACCTGTCTCTTCCACTTCATCTACACTGATTGAAGTGCATTTAACAAGTGACATCAATAATGGATTATACCTTTCACTTGTATTCACTTGGTCAGTCTGTCATGGAAAGAGCAGGTAGTCCTAATGTTTTGTACACTTAGTGTATATTTATGTATTCAGATTCAGTTTTCTAGTTTTTTAAGCCTAGTCTTCACTAGCCAGATGTTTATTTTGGTTCTAAAAGCATTGTGGCCTGACCTGAAGATTTTAAATATAGTTTAATAGTGTACAATTGTGGTGCTTAGAGATTGTTGTTTTAAGTCCTTGATTGTAAATCCGATTGTAAGCCACTATGGATGAAAGTGTCCAATAAATGACTATTTAATGTGTCTGGTAACACAAGATCGTTCTCATGCAGAAAAGAGAAACAACAGTAACTCCTCATTTTACTGGAGACCTCAACATACTGCAATGATCCATTTCCTTTTTATCTGCTGTCTTGATCTGTCTAACATTTCTAAGCTGACAATTAGCTTGGCAGCCGGAGAGAGAACTGTTGGTTCGCTGGAAAAGTTATTATTTTCTTGTAATCAGACTTTTTCTTATTATTTGTAAGCATTTCCTGCATGGATGCACTTCCAATGAACTGGTGTAATACCTGAGAAAACCATTCTTATCTCTAGAAGATAAGAATGTGCGTAAAGCAGGACATTTTCCTTAGGAGCAAACACTTCATTAACAACGATACCGGTTGAATGCCAGTTAAGTATGTTGATATGTGCTTAAGTGGTGTCCCCCTCGGATATATGCCATCCTCTGAACATGAATGGCAGTGTAATGTGGAAAGTGGGGATCTTGCCAGCCAGTGCTGAGAGTCCCTGCCTCATGGTAAGTGCTGCTGCTTCAGCCAGCCAGGATGATGTTAACCTGTGATCGTTGAGCCGTTGGTTGAATGTGATCCATTCTGAAAGGATGTCTTCTGAGAGCTGCTGTTAAATGGCAGCAAAAGACATCCATTTGCTGGAGTACGAGGATAAACACTCTCCAGAGAAGGCTTTTTGATCTCTTGGGGGTTCAGAAGACCCTTGTCTGGAATATGACCGCTTTTATTGTTGTGGAGTGAGCGTGAGAGAGAGAAAGAGTGTGTGTATTAGGGTTGCACATTTTGCGGCAATATTCAGAGATGGACTTTCTGTGGGAATTAACGGGACTAAATGGGAATTAATGGAAATATATGCCTATTAATACTGTTTAAATGTGGATGTTTAATTTACCATATCATATGGAGACAGAAACGTAAACCTTTTGCTTGATCGTAAGTAGACATAATTGCAAATGATTAAATCCTTCCAATAGATTTTTTTTTACAATTATTTAATTACGAATTGAACTTTAATTAAATGAGCTGACAATTCACATGGGATGATTTCACTGAACAACAAAATAAATGGAATATTGAATGATCCCCAATGATCCATCGCATCTCCCAAAAACGTTTTCAACATACATCTGTAAAATGATAGTCGAGAAACTAAAGCTTTGGTTGTCTTCCTCTCAGGCTTTCATGTCTTCTCCCTGGACCTCCTCAATGTCCACCTCTTGAACATCAGACTGAGGCCTCATCTTCATTGTCACTTTCCAACCTTGTTGAGGATGGCTTGTTGCCCGGATGGCCACCAATATTTCAACCTTGTATTTGTCAAACTGTTGTGTGCTTTGGTGTGTGTTCCCAAACAAGGACCAGTTTCGCTCTGAGGCGGCTGATGTTGTTGGGATTTGGAGGAGGAAAGAGCCTCAGATCCACAAATCCCTTCCACCAGGTGGCTGATGAGATATGTTGGCACGACTGCCATATTGCCTCTACATCCCAAAGCCCTTAAGCAAAATTCCCCAAATTCCAGGGCCTAACTTCCCATGGAAAATGTCTGGAAAGATTCTGGAAATTTACTGGAAAGATTCCGACCCTTTGCAACCCTAGTGTGTATACTTGTGTGTGTTCAGGTTCCTGCATGCATGTGTGTATGGTAAATTGTATGTATCCATACGTACAGATGTGGTGTTGTACATCACGCATCTATCTACGTATTTGTCTGTGTGTGTGGAGCCTGTCTACCCGGGCTTAGTAACTGATCGATAAAGACACTCCTCCACTTGTATGTGTGTCTTGGTGTCTTGGAGGCGTGATGCACTTTGCTCAGAGGCGAGGTGGTAACAGACCTGCTATTCAAAAGCTAAAGGTCCCACTTAAAAATACCTGTCCTCTCATCAATTATCAACGGGCTCCTTGGAAATGGGGAGGCTCAAGTCAACAAGCAGGGAGGCTTCTATTGAGTACAGACATGATAAGCCTATCCTGTTGGGCTTTCTGTGCTGGCCTGAAATGAAGTTACATTGGATTTTCTGGAATTTGAAAATGTCTGTCTGGTATTAATTCATTTGTTGGAGTTCAACTGTGAACTCGACATACAGTATCTTTGTTTCCAACATTTGTTAAACCGTTGCTTGCGAGACATTTAAAATTTGATTGTCATATTGGTCTCCATTCTAAAACCATTAGCTACCAATCCCCCCCATGGATTATTTCATATCTGGTCTATTTAAGACCTCCTAAAGCAAGAATTCAAGATCTCTTCCTATCGTTCCGTTATGGGAATCCCCAGACACTACACAGAGCTTGACGAGTTGTCAGAAGCCTTAGCCAACAGAGATATCATATCCACTAGCTAACACTCAAGTCTTTTCCTTGGTTTGTAAACCGATACCTCACGGTCACAGTTGAGCTGCGCTGTTGTGTCACTACCATGTTACTCGCCCTCTCCAATTTATATGTTGAGTAAATACAACCAAAGTAAAGGTGAGCGGTGAACAAGCCCTCACGAGCCCTCATACAACCAAAGTAAAGCCCTCACGACCCCTCATACAACCAAAGTAAAGGTGAGCGGTGAACAAGCCCTCATGTTTACCCAAGTGCAAGTTGTCACAATGTCAGATGGTATCTGTGCCAATTCTTGTTCCCCTCAAACAATCCTGTTTCTGTGGAATCCAATTCCACAAGTTAACCTGCAGGCGTTTGTATTCATATCCCAATTACATTGGAATTGCTGTTGCCACGTTGTAAACTCGTGCATGGCTCCACACCCAGCCTCTATAAACTGTACCATTAAAACATGATAGCAGTCATTCATCCAAATAGTAAGAATGTAGGTATTACCGCTAATATTGAATGGAGGAGTTAGCATAAGCATTCTATTGATGGTTATTGGCCCAATTTAACATTTATGCCCATCTAGGCATATCATATACTGTACCTAAGCGTATATCAATTGATTCTAAAATGAAATGACCATTTGAGAAGTCACCTGCTTTTAGATCTTACATAATCTCCTGGCAGGCTTGTCCATACATTGATAGCAAATATTGAAACCCTGTTAAACCAACCATAAAACCATTGGCTTCAAAACGACCTACCTCAGATGGGCTTTTAAGTGTTTCTCTCTCTACCTTCTCTTCCATTATGGATGGAGAAATGAAGCCCAGGGAATAGTGTCTTCATGGATGGCCATTGATGGTTTGAAGGGTTGATGGAAGAGTTGAATGGGTCTCCATTGACACGTGGTAGTGGAGTTTACCCGATGCCTTCCAATGGTCTGTGGTTGGTGAGAGTGGACGAATAATGGGTTTCTTCGTGTGAGAGGAGCAATCTCCCCAGGGAGTGTTTGGAGCAGAGCAATGCTCCTGTGTCTAGGGATATGTAGGGAACTTGAATGAGATATGTGTGGATGGACAGTGTAATGGTGCCACAAAATATATATTTATCTCGTTTGAACTTAAACAGTCAAATTAGGTTAGATCAGTCCAGACACATGTTATGAAATACCTGAACAAATGTGGACAAATTTGAAGTATCCTGCATATTTACATATAGCAAAGGTTTCGAAGTCATATTCTCTCTATTCAAAACGACTTAATCCAACCAATAACCAGGATAATTGTCACGCAGTGTACCACAGACAAACCAAGCCTGTGTGTCTCTGTTCACTTTCATTGTGTTTGCAGACTTGCTTAACCATGTTCAAACCAAACATTGACCCAGAGGAGACGTGATAACACACTCCCTCCCACTTCCCTGGAACCTCCCTTTTGATGTACAGTGGCCTCTCAGATCACGCTCCTGTGCTCCGGGCTTGTTGAGACAGTGCTAAGGGAATCCTTGTGCACATCCTGTGTTGACAGAGGACGGAAAGGTCAACTCTACCCTATGTCCTTACTTCCCCCCGCAGTCCAGCAGGTGTGTATTCTAGTCCTCCCATAGGTACCGAGGACTCCCATCTGCCTTCCCCTGTTTTGAAGTTTGTTTCTCAGCAGTACATTTTTGAGCAGGTCTCACTTTCTATTGCTGCAACGACTAGTTGTAGAGAGACCGATTTTTATTTATTTATAAAAAAACAAAAACATTTTAGGTCTAGTTCTGGATTTAAAACATTCTCAATGGAGATTCTCCATCGAAAGTGCTATTTAGTCCAGGACTAGGCCTAATCTGTGTCTGAGAAACCTTTCCTTAGTATCCAAAAACCATCAGCCTCTCTATGCTTAACTTAGCCTGAACCTGTATTCTGCCTGTACTTCTGCAAGGTCCAGTTCTTTCATTTTTTTTTACTGACACTTTGTTAATATAGAGTTTACAAATGTTTTGCCCAAGACCAGTGACTGACAGATTGTGTGCTGATGTGCTCTGACGTGTTGCATAATCATTGGCATCACTCCAGATTTATGTGAAAGCGTCTGCTACATAGATGAGGTTTACTTCCCTGAAAACCATGTTTTTGGAACAATCAAACCTCAATGGGTTATGGTTTGATTATCTTTCCATGGTGCTGTCTTCATTGTAAACGCTCTGGAGGATTCCATATACTCTTTCCCCACCGTATTTCCCCTGGGTTTAATACGCCTTATATACTGTATAATGAATACCATCTCTTCCTTAGGGACGTGTGGTGGCTTTATCACAAAGTCCACCTGAAGTCAACTTTAATGGACAGTGTTGGTACCAGTCAGGGTTAGAGGGAGAATTTGCCATAAACAAACCCACTGCTGACACCAGTCGACAGGCAAAGGCCAACCGTGTCAACCAACCAGGGTAATGTGACTTATGCTGGCGCTGTGGATTACCAAACACATTGCCCTGGGAAATGCCTATAGGCTTTCGTGGAGCCAGCGCATCGCCTCGGAGGCTGTGGATTGGTGCTTTCACAAAAGGGCTCTCCTCCCCTGGGCTGAGTGCCAGAGAGCTTGTCCGCTACAGTGCACTCTGCCTTGGGTAGAGCAGATGTAACCCCCTCTCTCTCTCGCTCCTCATTCTCTCCATTCCACAGCATCCTAAGGGAAATGATCAATAAAGCCCTCGGTTAGCGCCAGGCTCATTCTTATGTACTCTGAAAGCTGAGGTCATGACCTTGAATTATACCCAAGCTGATGATTCAGATTTTAGCTGCTGCTCATCACAATCGTGAAAGAGAATACAGAGAGGGCTTGCTAGTAGAGTTTGTGTGTGTGTCTGTGTGTCTCTCTGTCTATCGGGTTAGTCATCCAATCCACTCTGATGGCAGGGGTAACCGGGCAGATTAAAGGGATGATGTGAATACGCTGGCCCCGGGAGTAAAACCGCTTAACCCCCTTAACCTTCCATTTGGTACAGCCTCTAGATCCTCCATCCACCTTAGGACACACACAACCTAGACAATCCCTCGTTTGCAGCCCACGTATGCACACGGATACAACAGCACCTCTGGCCCCTAGGGCTGAGCAGAAAGAACAGAACAGGGCGATCCTCCATCACATCCGTTACCCTGAGAGCTATTACAGCACAACAGCTGGATAGCTAGGCTCCTATCAAACCCCTCAACCACAACTTACTTTAGCGACGGGCATTAAAATGCTGATATGGACTATATCTATTCATCAACTCACCACCACTCACTTTAGTGCCGGGCGTTATTAAAATGCTGTAGACCTATATGGACTTTCTAATAACATAATGCTTCGGTTTGAAAGCGATGCAGCGACGTCATTTCTTGTGTACATACTAAAGTCGAATAGGCCACAAGCATTCCCGAATGGGTTGAGAGCCAGGCAACAACCGAGCCGGGGTCATTTGGCCCATGCATTAGTAGCCAGGATGCCTGTGTCATGGATTGTCTGTACTTTGGAAATGACTTGCCATCGCCACCGGTTAATCCAGGCCATTTCCAGGGCCGTGTGGGTGGATTATGGCTTTAGATCCAACAGAGCTGCTGTGTCTGTCTGTCTTTGTGGCCAGGCGGACATGGGGAAAGCCTGCACGGGCCGAGATCCCTTCAAAACAGCCCAAATGTGTCAATACTACCGCTGTGTGCCTTTAAGCTAAACCAGACAGACAGCACCATGCTGTGATGGGGGATCCCCAGAGAGTTGGAGCGATACCCAGCTACCCACGCTGACCAGAAATGACCTTAAAAGACCTTTTGGATTTCCGTTAAAACTTCTGTTTTTGACAATGTAGCTGTACCGCATCGAAATGAAACCCATCGGTTCACGTTGAATTATTTACTCACTAGGGGAAATGCTTTTTAATACGTGAACAGGGTATGTTAATATTAGAGTGGCAGTGAAATGTAGCCATTTTGCGTGCCTGTGTTGATGAGAGACTGCATTTCAGGGGGATATGCTTTCACACCACCCAAGACATCTCTGTATAAAGTGCAATTGAACATAATCATGAACCAATGGACTAAGAGCTTCATTATCTGCCTCTGTGCACATTCATTCAAATGTTGTTCGCCAGAGAATTCCAGCAGGGTTGGAAATGCATCCACTGACACCTCTATGGCATGAGATAATGGCCCCCTGTTTACTTGCTGATACATGATTGATCCAAGCCCGTTTCGCTGTATGGGGCTTTGAAGTGACCAGGCAAGCAATCAAACAAAGAAGACAGCCAGAGCTTTGATGGCAACCCTTGCCGGAAAAGGCAGAACATTTTAGTTGTTCAGAATCACTTTTCTCTTGGTCGTCAGCCTGAAATCAAATATAACAGGTGTTCTTGTTCGCATACTTTTCTGTTCAGAGAGCGAGTGATTGGAAAAAGGAGGAATAAGTGACAGAAAAGGGAGACGGGAGGAGAATACAGACATAAGGCCCTTAGGACTATCACCAGTGTCTACTCCACAGTATGCTTTGTACTCCCGCTACTCCTACTCTAAGAATAATATCGAACAATGTTACCGCTGGCTACATACACCAGATGACATCATGCATCAGATGAAAAGCTCCCTTTGCTGGACTATGTTTTTCCACTAGCAAAGTGCCGGAAGCTTTCCCACACTAATCCTTGGAGCCAGGTCCTTTTGATCTTGTTGCCTTGTCCATTGAGAAGATGCATCTGCACAGTGCAGCTCTCATCCCAAAGGAAAGAGGCTGCTCGGTCTGGACTATGTTTGCTGGGGGACCTTAGCGCTTCTACTGTCATACCGTTATGACTTGGCAGGCTGGTCATAACAGAATCAGGTTGACAACACACAGCCACGCCAGTGGGAGAGTAGGCATACAGGATGAATGGGAGTGTTGAGTATGTCATGTGTCCTGATTTGCCAGGGTCCTTGTTTGTTATGGTTCCGCATCACGTCATGTCTAAGAACAGACCTAAACCGTGTGTTATTCACGATAATCCACAGGTTCTCATGCCTTATTGCTAAAATATAGTCAGATTAAGAATCCATAATCAAATATTTATTCAATTGTACTTTTAAAGCGGCAGCATGTATTTTATGTGAACTGACAAAATTCGCATCGAAATTTGAGTTATAGATCTTTCATTCTCATTAAAAACTAGTCTAAGAAGTGGTAGATATCTTCTATGTGCACTATTTCAATGCTTCCCATTACGTTTAGTTTTTACTTATTTTACTTTAAGTGTTGTACACCAGCTAAAAGCAGCTGAAAATACAATATTTTTGGTTATGGTAAACAGCTAAACAACAGCTAAACAACACAATGTAACTCCAAGTCAATCACACTTCTGTGAAATCAAACTGTCCACTTAGGAAGCAACACTGATTGACAATACATTTCGTATGCTGTTGTGCAAATGGAATAGACAACAGGTGGAAATTTATAGGCAATTAGCAAGACACCCCCAATAAAGGAGTGGTTCTGCAGGTGGGGACCACAGACCACTTCTCAGTTCCTATACTTCCTGGCTGATGTTTTGGTCACTTTTGAATGCTGGCGGTGCTTTCACTCTAGTGGTAGCATGAGACGGAGTCTACAACCCACACAAGTGGCTCAGGTAGTGCAGCTCATCCAGGATGGCACATCAATGCGAGCTATGGCAAGAAGGTTTGCTGTGTCTGTCAGCGTAGTGTCCAGAGCATGGAGGCGCTACCAGGAGACAGGCCAGTACATCAGGAGACGTGGAGGAGGCCGTAGGAGGGCAACAACCCAGCAGCAGGACCGCTACCTCCACCTTTGTGCAAGGAGGAGCAGGAGAAGCACTGCCAGAGCCCTGCAAAATGACCTCCAGCAGGCCACAAATGTGCATGTGTCTGCTCAAACGGTCAGAAACAGACTCCATGAGGGTGGTATGAGGGCCCGACGTCCACAGGTGGGGGTTGTGCTTACAGCCCAACACCGTGCAGGACGTTTGGCATTTGCCAGAGAACACCAAGATTGGCAAATTCTCCACTGGCGCCCTGTGCTCTTCACAGATGAAAGCAGGTTCACACTGAGCACGTGACAGACGTGACAGAGTCTGGAGACGCCGTGGAGAACATTCTGCTGCCTGCAACATCCTCCAGCATGACCGGTTTGGCGGTGGGTCAGTCATGGTGTGGAGTGGCATTTCTTTGGGGGGCCGCACAGCCCTCCATGTGCTCGCCAGAGGTAGCCTGACTGCCATTAGGTACCGAGATGAGATCCTCAGACCCCTTGTGAGACCATATGCTGGTGCGGTTGGCCCTGGGTTCCTCCTAATGCAAGACAATGCTAGACCTCATGTGGCTGGAGTGTGTCAACAGTTCCTTCAAGAGGAAGGCATTGATGCTATGGACTGGCCCACCCGTTCCCCAGACCTGAATCCAATTGAGCACATCTGGGACATCATGTCTCGCTCCATCCACCAACGCCACGTTGCACCACAGACTGTCCAGGAGCTGGCGGATGCTTTAGTCCAGGTCTGGGAGGAGATCCCTCAGGAGACCATCCGCTACCTCATCAGGAGCATGCCCAGGCGTTGTAGGGAGGTCATACAGGCACCTGGAGGCCACCCACACTACTGAGCCTCATTTTGACTTGTTTTAAGGACATTACATCAAAGTTGGATCAGCCTGTAGTGTAGTTTTCCACATTAATTTTGAGTGTGACTCCAAATCCAGACCTCCATGGGTTGATCAATTGGATTTCCATTGATTTTTTTTTTTGTGTGATTTTGTTGTCAGCACATTCAACTATGTAAAGAAAAAAGTATTTAATAAGATTATTTCTTTCATTCAGATCTAGGATGTGTTGTTTAAGTGTTCCCTTTATTTTTTTGAGCAGTATATTTCACAGCGGTTTAGATGGCACAATGATTCTCTATGCTATACTTGCTCGTTTTGTCACAAACTGAAATTAGGAGAACTGTTAGAATTTTAGCAACCAGGAAATGGGGTAGCGATTTCTGCATAGTGCATCTTTAAGTTGTCACACTATTATATTAAGTTGTATTGAACTGCTAGCTTATAGCCTAGATATTACTTTCAGATACCAAGATGCTTTCTGTCTTTTCAATGTCTCTTTTGCTTATCGTTCACCAGTATTGTGTTGTCAGACAAAGAGATGCATTGAAGGTGTCATCTAATTTGACTCATGTTTACATGGTCTGTGCTTGTACTAATGTGTTTGCGGAGCAAAATGACTCTAGGGTAAATAGAACAGAGACACTCCACTGGTGGCTACTAGGGAGATGGACACTTCCTTGTAACCTGCCAATGTCAACACGTCTTATCCTCTAGATCCATAGGCTTTCTATAGAAAGCACTAATGGCTGCTGTAGCTAATGTATTTGCAACTGTCACTTGAGCCATAATTCACATAACATGACCTTACCTCACTTAGCTCTGCCTTGGGTCTGAATGTTGTGATATTTGTAGGTAAAATGGCTTCCTTTAAAGATGCAAAATTTGAATAGTTTGCCTCATTTCAGTTTGTGACAAAACAAGCAGTCATTGTGCAGACAATCATTGTTCCATCTGAACCGCTGTGAAATATCTTTAACATAAACAAAAATACTGTATTTTCAGATGTTTAAAGCTGATGTACAAAACTGAAAGTAAAAGATGCAAAAACTAAACTTAAGAACAGAAAGCATAGAAATAGATTACATGGAACAAATCTTCTGCTTTTTAGACTTGCTTTCAATGAAAATGACAGGTCTATAATACACATTTCTATGTGAATTTGGTCGGGTCGCCCAAAATGTTACATATTGTTGCTTTTAAGTAAATTTTTGAAGTGTAGCTAAGGCGGCTTAAAGCATATTATGTTGCTATTCAGCTGCCTGCTCTAACAGCAGCTTTTACTGTAAATAAAGTGAATCAAATGCTTTTTATAGTACATGGACGACATAAATTAATCCCTTTGTGGTTATGCTCCTGAGAAGTGAGTTTATGAGGGTTTAGCACTCTACTCATGATCAATACCATGAGAAAATCCCTCTCTCTACTCAATGTGAGTCTCTATGAAAACATGGAGTGACGCCCGCAAAATGTCCCACATCTGCACGCAGGGCACTTGACCATCAGCTGGATTTCCCTTACACCATTTAACACTGACCCTCCGCCGACCAGAAGAACTTGGCAACATCTTCCATTTTCTAGAGCTTTCTGGAGCTTCCATGCTACGTCAATGATCATTGATCTCTGTCGTCCCCGGACCTAGTAAGTCTTAACCAGGCTCCCTCGGGGCTTAGCGTCTAATGATGCTCCTCTAGAATGTTTCATAGTGGATCTATACAAAGCGTCTCAGAGTAGGAGTGCTGATCTTGGATCAGTTTGGTCTTTTAAATCATAACGAATAAGAGGGGTGACCTTATCCTAGGCCAGCACTCTTACACTGAGAAGCTTTATAAATACGGGCCCTAGTTAAAGCATAGCTTGTTTTAATAGGACTCTAACCGTCCACTTCATAAAGCTGTTATGACTATTAAGGGGGAAACTGGAGAGGGGTAAAATGCCCCCTGTGGGTCCAGGGATATGGCTGAGGAGCTTTAACACTAGAACAGCTGGACCTCGAGGGGACCCGTCTTCAACCTAATGGACAGTCAATCTGACTGCAACGTTCTAACAGTGTAATTAATACATTTCATTATTAGAATAGACATTTTATTTCAAATAACACAATTGCATTTTCATTAGTTTATGCTACTGTAGGTTATATGTAAAAACAAAAAACACATTCAAGTGTTCAATCAATTTTATTTGTGGAGTGCCTTTGTTACAACTATGAAACAGAAACAATGTGTTTGAACATGGTAACAGCTTATTTTTATACTGATAAAATAAATACTCCAACCACCAAGACGCACGGTCAGCAAGACGCGTAGCCTAAACATCATAAGTGTCAAGTGGCCTTGATAAATAGTGAAAATCAGCACACAGCAAAAATGGCATTATAATGAATATAAGTGTCGATATGACAGCAGTCAATTTTTGTCAGCTTCTGCTTACATTGTGTGCGTCTGCAGTGCGTAATAGTCTCTGGTTTCCTCTTTATTGTCTTCCTGTCGTCTTGTCATTCTTCAGCACCGTTGTGTAGTAAGTACAGTGGCTGTGCAGGTGCCTTTTTGTGCAGAGGGAGGGAGCTCCCGACGACTCCCTTAGTTCATTGTGCCGGCAGATGACAGTGAACATAATACATTTGCCAAAGTAAGGTTCCACAAGCCTCCGTCCCAAATTCTCTGACATTCGCTCACCTGCTGCCCAATGTGGAATATTTTCCCAGATATTGAATACCGTTCAGCAGTTACAATTACGCACGCTCTCACTGTATAGCTTACTCCAAGGAGGGCAGAGTACACTGATAAGACCGTTTTGGATTCAGTGGACTGATATAGGGTACATACCATTTTGGAGATTATAATTAGAACAGATTGAGCCAATTAAACTCAACATTAGGAAGGCGTTCCTAATACTTGGTAAACTCTGATGCTTTTTCCCCCCATATGGTGTGTTTGAGTACGCTCAGATGTGTGGTCCTTTATGAGTGGGGGAAGCCAAATTGAGCCAGGTTACCCTTGAACTCAGATCTAAATTGAACTCAGGCCTGTAGTTACATGTCATTTCATTTGTAAAATATGTAGGCCTAAATAACTGATCATTCACAACCTTGTATCTCCCACATTATAATCAGAAGGTAAGACATGGTCTCAGTTGTAAATGTTCTGTTTCACCAGAGGCCAAAGCTCAAATCATCAGTATCAGCCAATCGTAGCACTGCGTGTGCCTCACTGTTGTCACTTCCACCGACCTTTTCATTAATGGTCCTCTATTGAGCTGATCCAGGGACTGCTCTCATCTCGGGTTTCATGTATCTGGAGTGGTATCTAGTGTTCTCCGGTGGTCCCAAGAACCTTTGCTATTGTTCTGCTCCCGTAGTCGATAATGGGGAAGCTGTGTTAGTCTAAGCTTCTGGGAGAAATACTTGGTTTGTGAAATATCGGAAAGCACTGTGGGCGCTTTTGTTGCAAGGAGAGAAAACATTTTAAGTGAAACTGAAAGAAGGTGAAAAGGGTTTTTTATGAGCTCAAGTTGGCCAAGATACCTTATTTTATGTAATTCCCCTTAATTGCCCCCGATTTTATTATTATTATTATTTTTTTTTTCCTTTTATTTATTTTTTCTTAACTTTTTTTGGACTCAAACGTCAAATCAAGACTGAATGCTATATCATCAAAAAGAGACCAGTTGAGGATTAATATCGAAATCCTCTCTATTAATATCTAAATCCTCTCTAAAAGGCTTCACCTTTTCCATCATTTCCTGGAACCAAAATGTTCCTTTAAGCACATTGTTCATCAAGTCCACGAACATATCACTCTAGCTCCATTTGACAGATTAGATGTACGGCTTGTTCTGAGCTATTGTATGGTTTAGTTTGAAAGCTCCGTACAGAAGTACATCTGAGCATGGTGTACCTTTTTAAAATACAAAGTGTTTGTAACACCTGTAGGGACTAAAGAGGATCGCTATGACTACTGTATTAGGAGCTAAAGAGGGCAGCTATGACCACTGTATTAGGAGCTAAAGAGAACAGCTATGACCACTGTATTAGGTGCTAAAGAAGGCAGCTATGACCACTGTATTAGGAGCTAAAGAAGGCAGCTATGACTACTGTCTTAGGAGCTAAAGAGGATCGCTATGACTACTGTATTAGGAGCTAAAGAGGATCGCTATGACTACTGTATTAGGAGCTAAAGAGAACAGCTATGACCACTGTATTAGGAGCTAAAGAGAACAGCTATGACCACTGTATTAGGAGCTAAAGAAGGCAGCTATGACCACTGTATTAGGAGCTAAAGAAGGCAGCTATGACCACTGTATTAGGAGCTAAAGAAGGCAGCTATGACCACTGTATTAGGAGCTAAAGAAGGCAGCTATGACCACTGTATTAGGAGCTAAAGAGGATCGCTATGACCACTGTATTAGGAGCTAAAGCGGATCGCTATGACCACTGTATTAGGAGCTAAAGAGGATCGCTATGACCACTGTATTAGGAGCTAAAGAGAACAGCTGTAACTACTACTGGACCAGGTTGCTCACTTCCTCAGCCTTTTACCAAACAAGCTACCTAGTTATGAACTGTAATTTAGCTGCTTTGCTGGCAGTGCGATCTGAAAGAAGAATAACAAGACATTGCTTACAATCTCATTACAACATGTTGCATGCCTCGAATGCAGCTGAATGAAAGTCACCAGTCCTAAATGGAATCTCAGTATGGGGAAATGGCATCAGGAATGAAAATCATTTCCATGAAAATGGGGCATATGGAAATGTGGAAATAGCCTACAAGGTCATTTATTAGCAATCTGTTTGTGTAGGTAATGCAACGTTGTGGTGAATAATATTCAGCGAACAAGCCTAGAAGATTGAAGCCAATTATGCTTCCCCCGCTCCCAGAAGTCACAGCGATGCCATTTCCATGTTATCTGAAACTTTGGCCTGTGAGCCTATACGACAACAAGCTGCCAGCCAATTAAGCTAATATTATTAGCCTGAAAAGTACATATTTGTCAGAGCAAGGCAGCCTCGACTCTACCACAGTCTGTAGCTGACATTGAGGCTGCGGTGGAGTGATGGTGCTAACAGCGCTATCTGGTTGACTAGCATAGCATAGCCTATTAGCGCTGCACTGGAGCCTGCTCTGTGACATTCACCAGTATTAGCAGTGACAAAAACCAGGCGCTAATCTGAGCTGCTTCCCCAAACTCCATTAATTACCAGCTAGCGCTCTGCTCTGTCTGACAGTGAGGGGCTTTGGGGAGGAACGTCATTGTCGCTGTTTGGGCTGATGTCTGTTTAACATCAAACTCTTCATTTACACCTATTAGCAAATTTATAATACAGCTTTTCTCTCTCTTTGTATCGTGTTCCCTCTCTCTCTTCTCTGTTTCACCTATACCTTTACTTTGGATAATATAACATGAGCTTTTACACTTCTTCAATCACAATGGCCTAATAAATCTTTCTTGTCACTTTGTTGCACAAATGCTTTTATGCCACTCAAACACTTCAGCTACACTGTTTAGGGGGTAAATGTCAGACAATTTTATAGACTGTGGTTGTTTTCCCCTTATTTATTTTACAGTCTCAGTTCTAACCTCACTTCTTGCCCTGATCAGATTGCGAAGAGTTGCTTGTCTGTGTAACTAGGGCCCAGTTTTTTTTTAGTTTTTTTTTCTGGCCAGGTCACATGGTCAAGAACAATTTTAAGTATAACCATTATGCACTCATTTGATGATGTTACACTCTAATCTCCCATCAGTTTATGAAATGATGCAGGTTTGATAGATGAGTGCACCCATCTAATCAGTCATAGAGCTGGCAGCATCGCATGTAACATGGATCCTAGCGCTAAAGGTGTGTTGGACTGTTAGCCCACTTTGCAACTAGGAGGATCAGGATGCTTTTAACATGGCGATATGAAGATAAATTAGTTATGTAATCCATAGGAGGCGCATCCTGGCCCTTGGACATTAACACATGGATTAGTGGGGGTATTACTGTCTGAATGCATTACAGGTCTATTAGGTAGATGATGGAGTGCAGACTAATGCACCAGACTCAAAATTACAATGTAATCTGGACTTTAATTGCCTGGATTTTTGTTTTGATAATGTTATAATCTAATGGAAGAAAAAACGGATTTATCTAGAACAGGAACAAGGTCGAGTTGAATCTTTTTAATCCTATAATCCCATTTTAGTAGGGATGATATGGTACAGTGTAATGCATTGGTAAGAGGCTGTTCTTATTGTTGTGCCTACTACACAGATTATTTTCTTTGGGAATGGTGGTGTTAAGCAGCCACAGACAGCATACAGACGGCCATGTCAAAAGAATATGCAGCGAAATGTAGAAAGCACGTGTCAAAGATCCTTCTATTATGTGATATAGGCCTACATGCGTGGTGTTGAGACTGTTTGTGCAAACAGCATTAATTCGACTCAGTGGGAGTATTTCTCATTGTGTGGTTGCTATGTTTTTTTAGTCTGCTTTATTGTTGAAACACTCCAGGCTCTCAGAGGAAGGGTATATTTCGGGGGGAAAAAAACGTTTTTTAGGGCTTCTTTCATTTTTTCATATTAAATCACTGTGACAGGCTCTGCTTTGCAGTTATTTCCTTCTTCAAACCTTAAAAAAAAGAGAGAGAATTTGCATCATTTTTTTGTACCTTGTTTTTAAAGGCCCGGGGTGCTTCTTTTCTTCCGATGTGGCACTATCCATTTGGACATGATCCTGAAACTTGCTATCTCTGCATCTGTGATATGTGCACTATGGTTGCCAAGGCAGCGGGCTTGGCTGGTCCAGGTTGAAACTGGTTGAGTCACAAATGGCACCCTTTTCCCTACATAGTGCACTACTTTTGACCAGTGCCCACTATGTAGGGAATAGGGTGCCATTTGCGACGCAAGCAGTGTGTCCTCCCAACTGGTACTGCGAAGAGACGGAGGCCAAGCCATAGTGAGGATATAACTCTCTGTTCAACTTGACAACACTGCAATGCATGGCATTTTCACTCCAACATAGAACATATGATGATTTTATTGATCATAGTCATAGAGGGTCGTAATTCTTAAGTCCGCCTGCTTGCAGGTCTGAGGATATTTGATTGGTTCCCAGGAAGCATTGCGTCCTAGAATATTTCTAATTTCTCTCATTTGATTGGTTCCCAGGAAGCGTTGTGTCATAGACCTTTTCTCATTTCTCTAATTTCCAATCCCGACTTTCCATCTGAACAGGACCTTATTATGGAACCACTGTCTTGTTGTGAAGGTTGAAATGGGTAAAAGACAATGGCATAGGTAGACACTTCGGTAGCAAGTTTGCGGTCCGCACAATGTCCACCTATTATTGGCAGGAATTGAAAAATTCCTCTGTGGATTTCAATTGAAATGTCAAGTTGTCTGTATTAGTTGAGCTGCGATTTGAGGCGTCAGCTGCTTCCATCCTTTAGAGCCAATATCATTGTGTGTGGATTGATGCACACTCTCTTTGCTGCATGGCCTTAAGGGAGACAATATTTGCAAATTGATTGACATTTTCTCCATTGTGCAACCACAACTCGGATGACAAGCTGCAGTTAGTCTCAAACATAACTTGGACTATTTGTATTAGTTTTAAGTGTTTCATTTGAGTCATATGGTTCATGAATGTGTCCGCATTCAGCTTTATACATATTTGAAGTATAATGTGTTATTATCAGGCTTCACATATATAATTCTTGTTTCAGTCACAGAGAGTACTGCTCTATGCATACATTCAACATCAATAGTCTCTCTCTCTTACATTTACTGAAAATTCGCTCTCAGAAAACATTACCGAATAACTATCGACCCATTCTCCTGTTATTTCCTTGAACTCTGTCTCTTTCCACTGCCGATGTCTCCAGACCAATCTAATGGGCTATACGCTTCAGCCTTGATTAAACTATCACGCTGGCCTGGACAGAACACACAGGGGGTGAGATGGAGACATTTCTCTCTCTGTGTGTGTGTGTGTGTGTGTGTGTGTGTGTGTGTGTGTGTGTGTGTGTGTGTGTGTGTGTGTGTGTGTGTGTGTGTGTGGTGGAGCCATTCCCTCTGAGCTATGGAGTTTGTGGAGCAGCTGATTGGATCTGTCACACTGTTCAAAACCTCACACCCAATGACTCTAGTGGAAATGAAGCCATAGTCAAGTCTCAGTTCAACCTATAAATACCATTTTAGTATTTATTAAGATTCGTGTGATCCTGGTTTTGATTACTAGAGTAGAATGTGTCAGTGATGGATATATGAAGAGATCAACACATTCTACTCCCATAGGGCGGCGCACAATTGTCCCAGCGTCGCCTGGGTTAGTGTTTGGCCGGGGTAGACCGCCATTGTAAATAAGAATTTGTTCTTAACTGACTTGCCTAGTTAAATAAAGGTAAAACATATATAAGGTTACTACTAACACGGTAGTAGTTCATGTTCTATACATATTGCAGTTAGGTATCTATTAAATGATGCAAAGTAAATGAGCATATAAAGTACATTCAGTAGATTTGCACTCGTCAGACAGCGCATTGGATTTGCGTCATTGTAGAAGCACACTGGATTGGCGTCCACTGAATCAGTAGTGGAGATGTTACACATGTCTCATTGGTATTGCAACAGGTTGTCACTGCGTTTTTAAATAAACTTTGTGACATGGAAAGTGAGCGATGCATATTGCAGGAGTAGGAAACAGGTAAGGCTTTCGGGAGGCGTTGAACAACAACGAAGTTCTCACCTGGCAGGTTGTTTTGCACAGCATGCTGTAGTGTTATAGATGTGTCAGTGAGGTGAATTGATCTTGTTTTCTCTCACCTCCTGACCACAGAACATCATATCACTCCCACTCCAGCAGGGAAACTGAACTGAGCCTTTGTTTGTTTCTAGACTTAGTGCTATGCTTTGTAACAACGGATAATGTATGATTTGCAAAAGTTATTTTGCATTCACAGGCTTATGTGACATGGGGTTTTTAAGATTTTGGATCTGCATCCAAAGTCTACCTCTCTGTGGCTTGGCAAAGGACCAAATGCAACCGTCTTACAGTCTGAATGACAATATCAAATGCTTGTTGGATTTGATGAACTCAATTGCATTCTCCAGTGGTTCCACCCGATTCATACCAACTCAAATCGTTTACAGGCCTAATTCATGGCAATATCAACCACAGACTAGATACTGCACTCTGAGTCATACATGCACCTGATAACTGGTACGAGTCAGAAAGGTTACACTGGGAAATGTTGATGGTTGTTTTTGGCATGTTTCCTGTGATACCGTGTGGTGTTTCTCATGTGCGCCTGCCTGCTCGGTGCACTGCTCCAGGGACTCTGCAGAAAGTGTTCATCGGGTCGGTGACTTTTAGCCGAGGTAACCTAACCGCTTCCTGCCCTCTTCAATCCTCACTGTTGTTTACTGTCTGGTTTTTTAATCCTGCTTAATCTCTCAACTAGAGCCTTAAACTGGATGCAGTACATTGTTGGAACCTGGATACTATTAAGGGTAGTTGCTTCCGCCAAAGGGAGGGGCGAAATAGGCCACCTCCATGTATTGTATTGGTGTTTTCGCCAGCGGTTGCTGTGTTTTGAAGGTCTAGAAATGCATCTCCGAATCATGCTGACGAAGATAAGACGAGGCGGGTTTAGGAAGCAAACTCTGGTAGATTAAGATGTTTGCACACACACACACACACACACACACACACACACACACAGATCCCTCGTCTGAGAGACTTACCATGGGCCTAAAGGGTGTGGTGCAGGGTTTTGTTTAACTTAATTAACACATCCCCTCTAACATGCAAGTGCACATGAGAACAGTGTCTCACACACACACTTTAACACTAGACTACACACTCCAATAAAATACCCTTACATGTCAAACTATTACTCTAAACCCAATGGGAATGTATACCCGTCTTCACTTTACTTTGTAAACGCCTTAACAGTTCCTCAGAAAGACAACAGGAAATTGGATGGATCCTGTTGTGACTCACCTATAGCCTGGAGGGGTCTACCAAGGTCTCTAAAAGCAGCGATGTAGTATTACTCTAGATGGACCTTGGGTTTCTCCTGGTCAGGTCACATGGTCATAGGAGGCATGGCTTTGACCATACAGGAAGAACTGCGGAGATGGATGCCTGATGTTTTTGTATGAGTATTTCTGTTCGTCTGTCCTCCTTGCAGCCTGGTAATGGATATGACCCCCATCATCAACTCCGCTATCCAAACATTAGAAGCTGTGTTTATTGTTTTGAGTCCATAACCCACAATTTACCCCTTCGTACCCTCCCTTCATCCTCCTTGTCTACCCAGTGCTGACATCATCCAATAAGGGGGCGAAACAGGGGAAAATAATACCTTATTTTTATCTAGATCCTTTTATAGTTCCTGACTTCAGTGAATTTCCATTCAATAGTTTTGACAGTAGTGCAGATTAACCAATTATTTTTTTGCGAATTACTGCTATGTACTTGTCTGATCAGGCTAGTGAGGACATTATTGTGAACAGCGGCGTGACAAACTGAGTATTTTTAGTCGTATTACTGGGGATTCAGTTGAAGACTTTTTGCTCACAGTATTGTGTTGAGAAGCTTTGGGATCGATGCAGCACATCTTTTAGTCAGAATGGTACAGTATAACAGTAAATTACGTCCACTGTGGAATGGGTCAGATTGACCGGCACAGTTTAAACTCACTCAAGACAAAGAATCAAGTAAAAACAGCCAAAACTTTATTTTGTCTCGTCAGACCTTTCAGAAAGAAGTACAAAAACATTTTGATTTCAAAACTCTATTTAAGAACTATTTGTTTAACATATTTCCTTTGTCACGAACAAGCATTTTCTGTTTGGAGCTCATTTGAGTGTCTGAGTCAGATCTGCTGCTCTCCCACTGAGAAGAAGTTTGGGAATGCTCCTTTTCACCCAAACATAATTATAAACGTGCAACCAGAACCAGTCAAAACAAAATGCATCAAAGACACTTGTTTATTTTGGTCCTGTGCAAATATCTATAAACATGAAAGCCTTCGGGTCAAAATGGCCCACATTGTAATTTCCACGAGGGGAGACAGAGCTGGTTTCAAGCGCAGGGCGCAGCAGGTGTTTGTTGCAAAGGACCACAGGAGGAGGCAGGTAGCTGGGTCCAGGGGCAGGCAGAAGGTCATACATAGGGGAATCAAAAGGGCAACAGTACAGGCAGGGAAAAGGCTGGTAACGTAGTCTGGGAGATCAGGCAATAGGTAGATGGGCAAAAGGTGTCGTTAGTTTTTACCTGCCTCACTATCATACACTGGATGAGTAAATCATGGGAAAACCAGAGCTCCAAAAGATGTGAAACAAACAATACCTCATTCATGGGGTGCAAAGAACTGAACTAAATAGTGTGTGATAATGACATATAGGTGTGTGAACAGGTGATTGGGATCTGGAGAGTGAGCTGCGTTCAGGGGATCTACGTGTTTGAGGGTGTGAGTTGGAAGCAGACGTTACAGTACATCACTTCCCCTCCACGGGTGGCTCTTGACGGCCTAGGAAGCTGAGCAGGGGACCTCCCCCCGGGGGCGTGGAGCTGGGTAGTCATGACGGTTACGGTGGAAAGCCAGGGTCATGGCTGGGTCAAGGATGTCCTGGGCGGGGAACCAGGACCGTTCTTCGGGTCTGTACCCCTCCCAATCCACCAGGTTATGGATGCGACCACCCAGGCGCTTGGAGTCAAGGAGGGCTTGGACAGAATAAGCCGGTGCACCGCCAACATCAAACGGAGGGGGTGCCCCGAGGTGTGCCACAGGAGGATGGAGAGGGCTGTACCTCACAGGCTTGTGAAGGGACACATGGAAGGATGAAGAGATCCGGTAATGGCGGGGCAACTGGAGACGGTAGGAGACAGGATTGACGCGGTGTGTTATTTTGAAGGGACCAATGAACCGGGGACTGAACTTTTTGCAGGGGTCACGAAGCCGGATGTCCCGGGTAGAGAGCCACACATGTTGCCCAGGGTGGAAGAGTGGAGTAGGTCAGTGACGCCGGTCAGCAAACCATTTCTGGGAGAAGGAAGCTTGATGGAGGTGCCGATGTGCGGTCTCCCAAACCTGCTTGCTCTCCCAAACCTGCTTGCTCCATTGAAACCACTCATCGACGGCAGGCACAGTTCCGGGCTCTGTCTCCCATGGGAACACAGGGGGAATGGTGTGGTTGGTGGGTGCAGTGTTGGCGAAGGTACTTCTCTATTCAGGCATTCCGTCTGCTCGTTGGTTTTGGGATGGTATCCGGAGGATAGGCTGATGGAGACCCCCCAGTCGGTTGCAGAAGGCTCGCCACACCCTGGAGACGAACTGGGGTCTCCGAAACAATGTCTTCCTGGGATCCCATACAGACTAAATACCTGTTGGAACATGCACTCGGCCACTTCCATGGTATTAGGTAGATGCAGAAGGGGGATGAGTCGGCACATCTTGGAGAACCGGTCCACAACAATTAAAATAGTCGTGAAGCCCGACGAGTCCGGCAGATCCATGAGGAAATCCATGGTGATGTGGGACCATGGTCTGTGTGGTGTAGGTAAAGGCTTGAGCTTACCGGTAGGTAGTTGGCGAGTTGTCTTAGCCCAAGCACAGACGGGACAGGAAAGAATAATCTCGGACGTCTGCTGTTAGGATGACCACCAGAACTTGCGTGTCAGTGCTCCGTGGTCTGGGTGATTCCGGGATGGCCAGAATTCGGCGCGGTATGGCACCACTGCATTAGTTGGGGTCTGACGGACGCAGGAACATAGGTCTTGCCTGCTGGGTGTTGAGAGGTGCTGGGTCGTGGCATAGGGCCTCTTGGACGGCTGCTTGGATTTCCCACTGTATGGGTCCCACGACACAAGACAGAGGCAGGATGGGCTCGGGAGCTAGGTTGGAGGAAGGGGCGTCAAGTAGACGGGATAAGGAATCGGCCTTCCCATTTTTCTTGCCGGGCAAATAGGTGACGGTGAAGTTGAATCGGGTGAAGAAGAGTGCCCAGTGAGCCTGTCTGGGGTTGAGCCGCTTAGCACTTCTTATGGGCAGGTGGGACGGTAGCGTCCCACCTGGCCAACATCCGGCGAAATTCAAACTACAGAATTATAAATATTTTACTTTCATAAATTCACAAGTGTAATACATCAAAATAAAGCTTAACTTCTTGTAAATCCAGCCGCTGTGTCAGATTTCAATAAGGCTGTACGGCGAAAGCACACCATGTGATTATCTGAGAACAGCGCCCCGCATACAAAACCATGAAAAACATATTTCAACCAGGCATGTGCGACACGAAAGTCAGAAATGGCGATATAATAAATGCCTTACCTTTGATCTTCTTCTGTTGGCACTCCAAAAGGTCCCAGTTACGTCACAAATGTTCCTTTTATTCGATAATGTCCTTTATATCCATAACTCAGTTTATCTGGAGCGCTTCAGTCAATAATCCACCCAGTTTCCCTCAATCAAAATGAATCCCAAACGTTTCTTATCAAACCTTAAGTACCCTAATACGTAAATAAACGATAAAATGTAAGACGGAGAATTGTTATTGTCTTTACCGGAGAAAAATACCAAAGAACACGCTCTCATTCACGCGCTTGGAAACACTGCAGCCAAAATGGGAGCCACCTAGAAACTACAATTTCTGGCTCATTTTTCCAAAAACCAGCCTGAAACTCTTTCTAAAGACTTGACATCTAGTGGGAGCCCTAGGAACTGCAATCTGGGAGGACTTCGCCTTATAATAAAAGTGACAGCCATTGAAAATAGTGGTAGGCTGAATTATTTTTTCATTTTTTTTCTTCTAATCTACCAATTATATGCATATCCTAGCCTCTGGGCCTGAGTAACAGGCAGTTTACTTTGGGCACGCTTTTCATCCAGATGTGAAAATACTGCCCCCCACCCAAGAGGTTAAGTACTCCAAATTGATGTGGTCGGTAAGGACAAGGAATGGGTGATGAGCTCTTTCTAACTAGTGGCGTCACTCTTCGATAGCCAACTTAATGGCGAGGAGCTCTCGGTTCCCAACATCATAGTTCCTCTCAGCGGGTGACAGTTTCTTGGCAAAGAAGCATGGGCGTAATTTGGGAGGTATCCCGATCTGCTGAGAGAGAACCGCTCCCACGCCGACCTCGGATGCATCCACCTCCAGAACTAAAGGACGGGTAGGATCTGGCTGCCTAAGGATGGGTGAAGAGGCATTTCAAGGTCTCAAATGCAGTAAGGGCAGTGTCGGTCCATTGGAGGGTACAGGTTTTTTGACTGGTGAGAGCTGAGAGAGGAGTGGTTGTGCTGCGGCAGTTTCGGATGAACCGGCAGTAGTAGTTGGAGAATCCTAGAAAACGTTGTAGTTCCTTTATGGTGGTAGGTTTGGGCCAGTTAAGCATGGATGTGACTTTGCCTTTGTCCATGTTGACCCCTCCTGGTGTCAGCACGAACCCTTGGAAGGTTGCTGTAGTAACGTGAAAGGCGCTCTTCTCAGCCTTGACATAAAGATGGTGGTCCTGTAGCCATTGGAGACCTGTTGCACATGCTGTATGAGTTACGCAAGGGAGTGAGAATAGATCAAAATATCCTCAATGTACACGATGAGGAACTGGTTGATCATGTCCTGGAAAACTTAATTCATGAATGACTGGAAGACTGCGGGAGCATTGATCGTAGGGCATAACCAGCTATTCGTATTGACCCCTAGCGGTGATGAACGCCATCTTCCACTCATCCCCACTTCAGATACGGACCAGGTTGTAAGCATTACGTAGGTCCAGTTTGGAGTAGATGGTAGCTTGTCCAACTTGTTCTAGTGCGGCCAGAATCAGAGGAAGAGTGAAGCGATTCTTGATGGTAAGGTCATTGAGGGGTCGGTAATCTATGCAGGGATGGAGACTACCATCCTTTTTTTACAAAAAAGAAACTGGATGCAGCCGGAGACGTGGATGGACAGATGAATCCCTTGTCGAGAGCCTCTTCTATATAGGTGTCCATAGCCTCATTCTTTGGGATGGACAAGGGGTAGATCCGACTCTTAGGGGGCGATGCCCCAGGAAGGAGGTCGATTGCGCAGTCATCCGGGCGATGGGGGCAGAATGGACACCTTTTTCTTGCTGAAGATACTCAGGAACATACAGGTGGGTTGGAATGGCAGACTCCGATCCTTCTATAGAGGTGGCTCGACAGGGTAGACTGAAGCAGTTCTTAAAACAGGCGGGAGACCATGACAGCAGTTCCCCTTGCCGCCAGGAGATGGCAGGGTCGTGAAGGCTTAGCCAGGGATGACCGAGGATGAGTTTTTTTTTAACCTGTTGGGGCTAGGGGGCAGTATTTGCACGGCCGGATAAAAAACGTACCTGATTTAAACTGGTTACTACTCTTGCCCAGAAACGAGAATATGCATATAATTAGTAGATTTGGATGGAAAACACTCTGAAGTTTCTAAAACTGTTTGAATGGTGTCTGAGGATAACAGAACTCATATGGCAGGCCAAAACCTGAGAAGATTCCATACAGGAAGTGCCCTGTCTGACAATTTGTTCTCCTTCTGTGGCATCTCTATCGAAAATACATTTTACATTTACATTTTAGTCATTTAGCAGACGCTCTTATCCAGAGCGACTTACAGTAGTGAATGCATAAATTTTTTCATAAATTTTTCTTCATACTGGTCCCCCGTGGGAATCGAACCCACAACCCTGGCGTTGCAAACACCATGCTCTACCAACTGAGCATCTCTGCTGTAACGTGACATTTTCTAAGGCTTCCATTGGTTCTCAGAAGGCGCCAGAAAGTGGAATGACGTCTCTGTCTCTGGGCGAAAAACAGCAGGAGATTTTGTGAGTGGTCAGGCTGAGAACAGTGACACTGGAGATGAGCGTTCATGAGAATTCTCAATTTTTTTCTTTCAGCCTTTGAATGAATACAACGTCGCCCGGTTGGAATATTATTGCTATTTTACGAGACAAATAGCATAAAAATTGATTTTAAACAGCGTTTGACATGCTTCGAAGTATGGTAATGGAATATTTTGACATTTTGTCACGAAATGCGCATCACCCTTCGGATACTGACCTGAACGCATGAACAAAACGGAGGTATTTGAATATAACTATGGATTATTTGGAACCAAAACAACATCTGTTGTTGAAGTAGAAGCCCTGGGAGTGCATTCTGACGAAGAACAGCAAAGGTAATCCAATTTTTCTTATAGTAAATCTGAGTTTGGTGAGTGCCAAACTTGGTGGGTGTCAAAATAGCTAGCCATGATGGCCGGGCTATCTACTCCGAATATTGCAAAATGTGCTTTCGCCGAAAAGCTATTTTAAAATCTGACACCGCGATTGCATAAAGGAGTTCTGTATCTATAATTATTTTAAGAATTATGTATTTTGTGAACGTTAATCGTGAGTAATTTAGTAAATTCCCCGGAAGTTTTCGGTGGGTATGCTAGTTCTGAACATCACATGCTAATGTAAAAAGATGGTTTTTGATATAAATATGAGCTTGATTGAACAAAACATGCATGTATTGTATAACATAATGTCATAGGAGTGTCATCTGATGAAGATCATCAAAGGTTAGTGCTGCATTTAGCTGTGGTTTTGGTTTTTGTGACATATATGCTTGCTTTGAAAATGGCTGTGTGATTATTTTTGGCAGGGTACTCTCCTGACATAATCGAATGTTTTGCTTTCGTTGTAAATTGTTCGTCAATGAAATTTCCTGCAGCCCCCGAGTCCGCTAGTCCCTCCACAAACTGAGTGACCCCATTACCAGAATGAAGAGCCGGGATCCGAAACTGCCCTTTGGTAATGTTCAAAAACATAAGTGCTTACCCGGGCGGAAGTGAAGGGGTTGTGGTCACCCTTCGTGGGGGAGGGAATAGAACAGCTATTGAGTAGGGGGTTACTCTCTCCACAATAGAGGCATAGGTTCACGTAACCTCCGGTGTGTCTCGGCAGGCGTGAGAGGAGCGCAGCCGAGTTACATGGGTACGGGGCTATTGGACCGTGGTGGACGAGAGAAGGGCGTGGAAGACTCACAGGCCATGGGCAACTGTATAGGCAACCAGTAGGTTGCCAATGGATATGGACATTCAGATGTATAGGTCTGTTAAATCTCTGCAGGCCAGTTCAGTCTGTAACTCCTGATTTAAGACCCCTCCGGTAGACTGTAAGGAGAGCTGGTTCACTCCATCTACTGCTGGCAGCCATGGTATGGAACTCAAGGGCATACTCAGTGGTGAAGCGACGGCCCTGTCGCAGCTCACATAACAGGTCCCCGGTGTGATGACCTGAAACTGAATGGTCGAACACCTCCTTGAAGAGGGCGTGGAAACGTGATTCAGAGGACAGATCAGAACTTTGAGCGGCCCACAGGGCTGTGACCCAATCCAGAGCTTTGCCTGTGAGTATGGAGATGACGAAGTCCATCCTGTCTTTGTCAGAGGTGAAGGCAGCGGGGGTGATGGTCAATGTACAAGTTACACTGTGAGAAATCCTTGGGGAGCCGTCGTATTAGGCATGGATATGGGGGAGATGAACGAGAGGAGGCTGTGGCACCTGATTATCGGTGAAGCAGGAATGGACTGGCGAAGGAGTTCATCAATTCGTTCCTCCTGTCGGGCCAGACGTAGCTGCAGCTCCACTGAATCCATCTGTCATTTTTGGTGAGGTATTCTGTAATGAACACGAGTGCAGACCGCAGCAGGTGTTTGTTGCAAAGGACCACAGGAGGAGGCAGGTAGCTGGGTCCAGGGGAGCAGGCAGAAGGTCATGCACAAGGGGTCCAAAAGGGCAACAGTACAGGCAGGGAAAAGGCTGGTAACGTAGTCCGGGAGATTAGGCAATAGGTAGATTAGGTTAAAGTACAGGCAGGGAATAGGCAAAAGGCGTCGTTAGTTGTTGCCTGCCTCACTATCATACACTGGATGAGTAAATCACGGGAAAAACAGAGCTCCGAAAGACGTGTGTCACAAAACAAACAATACCTCACAGTGATGGAGTGCAGAGAACTGAACTAAATAGTGTGTGATAATGACATACAGCTGTGTGAACAGGTGATTAGAATTCAGGTGATTGGGATCTGGAAAGTGAGCTGCGTTCAGGGGATCTACGTGTTTGAGGGTGTGAGTTGGAAGCAGACGTTTCAATCATGTTTGTATACAAAATCTACAGACATTCCACAACACATCAGTGTGTCCACATTTTTAAGTTAGGTTCATGACCCTAAATGAGGAAAAATAATTGATTAAATGGAGGAAAAGAGAGGTTAACTAGTATTTTAGACAACTCACAAGTGGAAATGGGTCAAATTGACCCGCAACATAATAGGAGGGTTAACTGAAGCCTTGTCATTGCTGATGCACATACAGCTCGATTGAGCGTTTAAGCTGCAATATGCTACTTTTTGGGTGACCTAACCAAATTCATATAGAAATGTGTGTTATAGACCTGTCATTCTCATTGAAAGCTAGTCTAAGAAGTGGTAGATCTGTTCTATGTGCTCTATTTCTATGCTTCCCGGTCTTAAGTTTAGTTTTTGTGCCTTTTACTTTCAGGTTTTGTACACCAGCTTCAGACAGCTGAAAATACTATATTTTTGGTTATGGAAAATATCACAACAGTTTAGTTGGTAAAATGATTCTTTACACTATATTTGCTTGTTTTGTCACTTAAACTGAAATTAGGCTAACTATTAGAATTTTAGCAACCAGGAAATGGCGGAGCGATTTCTGCATAGTGCATCTTTAAATTAGGCCCTTGACATGTAACATGTTACCACATTAACAAGCATGTTGGCTAATTATGTCGTTTTGGAGTCTCTGCAATCATGAAACCCTTCAACATGGTCTGTCAATCTGTCACTACACCTCCAAGGTATTTTCTGCTTCACAGATTCCATGTACCTCATTAGACACTGTGGAGACCAACCTGCAATGAAGTGTAATGTTGACAGGTGTTTCAGTGAAATATAGCTACAATATCTTCACAAACTGTTGTTAGATTTGTCTTAACACCTCAAATGTTTTAACACCTAAGACATCTTAACACCTAATACGTCTTCACACCTGTAATGATTTATCCTAATTTATGGCGTGTTATTTGTCCTTGGAGAAAAGACTATACGTTGCCTTGGTGATGCCAGGCTCCATTTCTGTTTTGTTTGTGGCATCATCTCAATTTCTCGGATGGTGTGTGTCAGGTGCTGGCCGGATTACCAAATTGGGCCGTTATTACCCCGGCCTACGCAGATCTTACGTTTAAAACTAGTAACTTGCATGGCAGCGCTGTGGCATTTGCCAACATGTTCTCACTTTCTCTTCTTGTCACTGAACAAAATGATTGAAGTGAGAAGAGACATACTGAAGCGACTTTAAGCGATGCGCCATGTTTTGTTGGTTTAATTTAAGCTCCATATTCTCCTTATAGGCTTTGGCAATCCTCTAAGAATGTGTATATTTGTCAAAAATCTGATTTCTCCAATTATCTCATATATTGGATTATGGAAGAAAAGTAAATAGTCTCTCTGAAGACGAGAAAATAGTCTCTCTGAAATGTTCCTTTCTAAATACACATGATTCTCCCATATTGTCCTTCATGCTGCCTTTTGTGCCTCGTGGTTTGCAAGCTGCACTCTAGATCAGCCCAATAATTTCATTTTCCCGGGGAAATTTTGATCCGTAGAGAATTCCGGCCTGAGGCCTGTTCCCGAGCTCTAATGCTCTGCTTTGCTGTGAAAGCAAACAAGCAAACGGTGCTCAGCGCATCCCTGCTGATGAAATCAGTCAGGCTCCAGGCGTCGGCCACCTCTGACCCTTGCTGACGCCATGGCAACGGCCAGGTTGGTGTATGAGGCTGGGTAGCTGCTGAACCCGTCATAGTTGCTAGTTGCTGGCTACCGTCACCATCATTTCATATCATTTCAGAGTCATAGTAGCGTGTGCCCAGAAGAACATGGGTGTGGTGTTGTGACCACTTGTTGACCTTTGGGATGTGATCTACACTGTGTGACGCACTCCCCCAGGCGGGTTGTGTTGTATCTTCGGCTCAGTATCACTTCAAATGAGCAACATCGGTAGCAGACTAGCCTAGCAAATGCTTGACGTTAGATCTCAAGCCCTGTAAGAGAGAGTGTAAAAGTTTGTAGGTGTGTACTTACATGTGCCTCTCTCAGAATGAGATGTATAGAGAGAGAGAAACGGTGAGAGATGGATAGCAAATACAGACAGACTCAGAATGTCAGCGCCTCAGAGACCATGTCACCGCCACCGCATCAAATCTCTCTATTTGAGCTCACTCCCCATTCTAGTTTGCTGACATTTAAACAGGACTCCCACCTGAAATCCCATCTAGGCCACAGCTCTCCAGCTCCCAGACATGGTTTCACAAGAAATCAATAGCCTTTTCTACTATCATCTGAAAGCCCTGGGCCGAGTCCCAAATGGCACCCTATTCCCTGTATAGTGTACTTTCCTTATTTTCTTTAAAGTGATTTGGAGCGTTGAACAGGGCTTCTGGTCAAAAGTAGTGCACTCTATAGGGGCCAGGGTGCCATTTGGGGCACAGCCACATAAAAACACCGCTATATAACGGCAAAACCTGTTCCATGATGGGTTTACCTTCGTGTTTGGATTACTACTTATCACCTGTTCCTTGCCATTGGATTTGGATGTAGTTCTATTATGGCTGTGGACTCTATTTCAACCCTGAATATTTCTTAGTACAACAGTGTTGTTTTGAGGTGCTAGAGCTTATGTTTGATCAATTAGCATTCATTTGGTTTGACGTAGTGAAAGGCCTCTACGAATTAGCAAGTTGTATTACACCTGCCGTTTCTCAATAAGACAGTGTTAATGAATGATATCCGGAAGCATACTTGGAGGTGCACGCAGACTTTCTGTATTTCCTCCTCCGTTGACTCCCACATGCTCAGTCGGTATTGTAATGGAAAAGGCACTGGTAGAGGAGTCAGATGCAGCATACATTATGCATTAGCCTATCTTGGTCATTAGCGTTAATACACTGGGTGATGAGCTTGTTAGCATTAGCCGGAGTGGCTGTTAAAGCTGCAATCAGCAGTTGAAACAATAACAAAGCGTTATTCCCGGTAGAGGCTGAGGGATGGGGCTGGAGAAATGTAACCACTCTCAAACATTTGGAGGTTTGTACGACAATTGAACTTAGCTCATGAGGCATTTCTAAGTCATATTCTTCAAGAGTCAGTGGTTACAAATCATTAATTCACAAGTCAACAGAATTGATGTAGCAACTGCAGATTGCCACTTTAAGATCAAGGCTAACTGTGTGGGTGTGGAGATCTCTGATACATTAGCCCGGTCACTTAGGCCTATTACCGTCTCATTGGGAAACGGCGTGGTTCACCCAGTGATGTCACAGCCCACTCCATACATTCAAGGCTCCCGAGTGGCGCAGTGTTCTAAGGCACTGCGTCTTAGTGCCAGAGGCATCACTACAGACCCTGGTTCGATTCCAGGCTGTATCACAACCGGCTGTGATTGGGAGTCCCATAGGACGGTGCACAATTGGCCCAGCGTTGTCCGGGTTAGGTTTGGCCGGGGTAGTTAAATAAAATTCAGCAGCCTTCTCTAGTTCTCATACCATGATGATATAGCCCAAGTGATCCCACCGCCAGCCAATGAAAACGCACCCGTGGGTTGCCCACATTGGCTTGAACTCACTGTCATGTTCATTAGACTAGGAGTACATGGACTTGAACTTCGGTTTCAAAATGTTTTGCAACGGTGTACCCTACTGAACACGGCCCTGGTTGTAGGTGATGGGTTAGACCTATGGAAGCTTGTATGAAAGGGAATACTATTCTGCTCTGGTTGTCCTATAAGCAACACTGTCAGTGAGTTGAGACCAACACGGGTACAAAGAAGACAGCGTGGCTTTGTAAACATGTAAGGTAACATCTCTGCAAGTACAAACCCAGGTATTGTGGTTGTGCTCAATGTGTTACAACAGTGACTGCGCCCTTGCGTCCCAAATGGCACCCTATTTGCTATATAGTGCACTACTTTTGACCAAGATTAGTGCACTACATATGGAATAGGGTGCCATTTGGAATGTATTCAAAAACAGAAACCTCATAATCCATTGTCTTCCCGGTTGTAGGCCTACAACATTGTATTAATTCATTCATTCATTCCAGTGTATGACTGTTAAAGGATATTAGTCAACCATTTCCTCAATAGAGCCAATGCCTTAGGCTGCAACTGTAACCACACTGCTAATGACTGTCTACTACACACACAGACAGCCTGTTAGTCCAAAGGGGAAACGACTAGGCAGAATGAAGGAATAAGATGTAGGGTTTAATTACGTTTGCTGATGAATGTGTGGTATACCCAAACAAACAGCTTGGTTGCAGAGCCAAAATGGGATTTGGGTTTCGAAGGGAGGAAAATCAATGGGCTCTATATGAATGAATCAAGCGTTCTGTTGCAGGGAGAATAAGTGTAGCCTTACCTGTTAGTTTATATGACATCCATCACGGCTCCGGAAGCTGGCTGGTACCTTCATGGAACTCCACAACTACGACCCAAATGGCTCCCTATTCCACCATAGACCTCTGGTCCAAAGTAGTACACCACAAAGGGAATAGGGAGCCATTTAGAACGCTTCCTACAGTCCCTCTCACTATAGAGCTACTGGCCATTCCTGCATCAAGATAGCCTCCTGATTCGGCAAGCTTACATACATGAATGTAAGCTTGGCTTGCAAGTCCAGCGTCAAGATCCTATCCTGGTTAAACCAGACTGAATGCTACACTCACTCTTCTTGACAAGTGAAGTGAAACAATAGATCAGTTCGGTTAAACCAGGCTATCAGGATCCCCCTCCCATTCCCTTGCAGTCAAGAATGTCATCTCCACTTTGCTGCCTTGTCAGCGATTACAGTACATATGCCACAACTGTCCAAGCTTGACTGGCACTGACGGCCAGGACTGTTAGCCAGAGGGGGGCGATTGAACGGTAAAACTGTGTCCTTGGCTGGCATAGAAATAGATTGACTAGAAAGGCAGGTATTTTTTTTGTAATGTCAGATGTCAAGGAACTTCGACTTGAATGGGACTGTCCATTCTAATAATTGTATATCTATGGTGGCTGGAAGTGATGCACCGATATGACGTTTTTGTCCGATACCGATATCCGATATTTTCCTTGCCAAAAAAAACCCAATACCGATAACCGATATTTAACATTTTAGCTGCCTTTTAAGCATTCTAGTAAAGTTAAATAGTTAGACCGCTGCATCCATGTGTGTGTGTTAAGGCACTGCATCTCAGTGCAAGAGGTGTTACTACAGTCCCTGGTTTTAATCCAGGCTGTATCACATCCGGCCGTGATTGGGAGTCCCATAGGGCGGTGCATAATTGGCTCAGCGTCGTCCGGGTTTGGCCGGGGTAGGCCGTCATTGTAAATAAGAATTTGTTAACTGACTTGCCTAGTTAAATTAAATGTTACACACACACCACACTGACTAAAAAGTTATTTTGTTGGCATTTACGCATGTCCTCATTACCAGTAAAACATAATCAAATCCTATTTCTTTCCCTTACTTGCTGTGCTGTTTCATTGTTCATTTGTTCAGTCGTTTCATTCTCAACCAGGATTTCTCATACTATGGAACACCGTTTGGGTATTTGCGCGTCAAATAAGCTCGTTGACCAATCAGGACCTGAATATGACTGCACGTCACATAATAATTACACATTGATTACGCTGTCACTCGTATTTCATATGTCGCACTGATTCATCGATACGTATGCTATGATTTTGATAAAGTTGTCTCACGCACCTACAGTGCTGGTCAAAAAGCTACCTAGCTCATGGATGCAAACAATGTTTTTCCCCAAAAACAGCAAAACGAAATCTGTTTCAGTAGCCATATAGCTAGGTGTCATCTAAAATAACCCTAATTTATCAGACAGTTCTTATTTGATTAACCTTTTCACGTGTGAGTTCCAAATATCTCTAACCCTGCGTGAGTTTTTTTTTCATGCGCGTGATGTCAATACGCTCACTGTTCTAAAATGTGATTGTTACGCAACAGGACAGTTACCCGCGCTGCCCTCAAACCAAGGCACGCTGCCTGCTAATTATCAATAGACTATATTTCAACTTGTCAATTTCTAATTATTTTCTAACAAGTTTTATTTTCTAACAGTTGAAATTGAGGTGTGTTCCGCCGCCTCGTTATTTCGCATGAGAAGTAGCCCACTCTTTCACTCTTGCGGACATTTTATGTTTGAGGCTTTACTGAGAGACACACTTCTCTCTTCAATGAGAGCCCAAGCACTTCCCTATTGTTTCCCCAGATCAAGTTTGAAGAAATTGCGCATCTCTAGTCAGAACAGGCCTTGCACAAACATTTTCCCCCTGCACATTTTCTGGCTGGCACCCACATTTCCTTCATGGGTGTTTGTCTTACAGATTGGACTTTGGACATGTGTGCGTTCCTATCACAGTAAGTGGCTTATTTTCTTTATACCGTGTTGTCGTTTCTGCTGTAGCACACCAAATATATGTATGGATCATAATGTATTTACTGTTTTTATTAATATGTTTTCATGTACTTGCGCATAAAAGGGTTAATGGTGGTCGAACCCATCTATGTGAAGTTAGCCACAATAAGGATTAGCCACTATAGTGGACTTTGCAGTTAGCCTTCAAAATAAAAGTATGTCATTGACAGTGATGCAAATGAATACAAATAGAAGAATTATGGCGTAATTTAATACATCATGCTAAACGAGGTTGGAATGTTATATAAAATCAACAAGACAACAAAAATGTATTTGACAAAAATCTGTTGATCACACTGGATGTATTGTACTTTAGAATTGCATTGGGGGCATACTTATTTCACTGTACAGCCTTACCTTAAATTGATTGTGGATTAATGACATGGGGTATGAGTCTACTCAGTGACACCCAGAGAACATTAGCATTGTAGCTCTTATTGCGGGACTCAAACAACTGTAAATTGAGAGACATTTATTGTCAACCTATGTGTATTGAACACTATTCCAGAGCAAAAACAATACTGTGTGGATGTTTGGGAGTATGATAACTCTGAGGAGGACATTAGGAAAAAATGTATTGGGTATTGAGTAGACTGATACCCCATTTCACTGATCCCCAATCCTTAGGTAAAGCTGTACAGTGCAATATGAATGTCAACACACACAATAGGCTGACTGGGGAGGTGATTTCACACAGTCACAGTCCCGCGATAAGAGCTACAATGCTAATATTTGCGTAAACTCTTCACAGTTGTGTTCTGTGGGTGTCACCGAGTAGACTGATACCCCGTTTCATTGCTTCTCATTCCAACCTTGTTTAACATTATCTAGTCTAAATATGGCATGATTCCACCAATTGTAACCTTCTGCATCACTTTCAAAGAGGTACTTTTATTTTGAAGGCAAACCGCAAATTCCACTATTGTGCCTAATCCTTGCTGTGGCTAGCTTCACAATACATAACCCGATCCTGTCGAGCATCACTAGCCAGATGAAGTTAGCTTTGAGCAACAGGGTTAAGTAGCTGGCTAGCTATTTATTTTCATGAACTGAAGTTCAATTTCAATAGGTGAACAACAACTGGCTACCTAGCTAATACTTACAAGGATTCCTAAATCATTGCTAAGAATAATGAATATGACTGCAGTTTCTACTGGTCATTTGTTTTCAGGTTGGTTGTATTGGTGCTAGCTTCGTACCAAGCTAAAGCTAGCTATCCCAGAAGTTGCGGTCAAACAAATAATGCTTTATTACCAACGCAGTATTGTAAACGCATCGTTTGTGGCCGGTGTTTGCTTGTTTGCAGACTTTTTTTGTACAGCTTTGACAGTGCTACTGATAGTAGTGGTGGCGCTTGGCTTGCACGTGCAAATTCAGAACACTTAACATTCTATAATAGAACTGTTATTTGATGTGTCAAATTAAAAGCTTATTTAACACGTCAAATAGTGTTATTTGACTCGTCAAATTACGTTATTTGACTTATCTTTTTTGACACACAAAGACCCAAATGGCCTTCTATAGTATGTCGTGAAGCTAATAGCAGTGACTCTATTATTGTGTAACTCCGGTAGGGCAACGTGTACCGGTGCTCGACCAATCGGCGAAAGCCAACATCACCCACGACAGAGAGCGGTTAATTGTCAAGGGCAATGAATGCCATTATCTCGGCGTTAATGAATTTCGCCTTTGAGTTGTCTCGCTGAACTGTTCTTACTCTTTCAAATGACTGCTCGACTTGTTGACTGCTCGATCCACACAGCAGACATTGTGGGCTAGGTTAGGAATGCTGTGTTGCACGTGTAGCGCAACATTTTACGTGGCATCATTACATCATGTACCTACGTTATATATGTATACACGTCTGCTTTGGCATCGGTTTTGCACATCGGGGTTAAACTAGACATGGGGCTGATACAGATGTTGGCATTTTTAGCTAATATTGTCCGATTCCGATATGTTCACCAATATTTATCGTGCATCCCTGGTGGCTGGTATTGTAACTACTCACAGCTGCTCTTAGGGCTTTGATAATAAACTGCCTGCGCTGATGAAGCAATAGTTCTCAAGGTAACACAGACAGGAAATAGGATGCCACAACCTACATATTGATGTGCCTAACCCAGAGGTGCCCAGTGTATTGTAGGTGCTTTATGGCGACGGCTGAACTTTGCCCTGGGTGTGGTGCTGGGTAATAAGGATCCTCAGATGATGTTATGGTGAGGTCACAAGGTCATAGAGGAGAGACAGGTACTGGCTGGTACGGAGTGTTTGTCTAAAGCTAATCTTTATTGCTCATAATCGACCGTATTCTCCAGGTATTTGTTCAAGGACGAAGAATCATAGAGATATGGTCAGGGTGTACTGGAAAAGTAGATAAAGTATAGCATAATATAATTATTTGATTATGTTTTATGTAGGTTAATGGAGCACATCAATCAGGGTTCAATTTCTGCATTGGTTCAAAAAGACCACAAACATCATTAATGTCATTGATCATGTGGAGTCCTCCAAAAATGTCACCCGTTTCAAGAAATGTCGCACGTCACTACTTCTCAAGAGAGGCATTTGAACATATTTTTTGTATTTATTTTTTGCCTTCTGAAACATGTGTGACTTAATAACAAACTTGAATCCCATCTGTAAATACGAATACAATTGTTAAATAACGAGCCTAGTTGGTTTAGGCATGGAACCTTCTCCCTAGCCATGACTGGCAGAGATAATAGATGGGCTGGATATGCGGAGAGATGAGTTTGCATTGGTCGGCCATGTAGCATGCTTCTGTCTATAATGTTCCCTGTGGCTCAGTTGGTAGAGCATGGTGTTTGCAATGCCAGCATGGTGTGTGCAACGCCAGGGTTGTGGGTTCGATTCCCAAGGGGGGCCAGTACAAAAAAATATAAAAATGCATGAAATGAAATGTATGCGTTCACTACTGCAAGTCGCTCTGGATGAGAGCGTCTGCTAAATGTAAAAAAATGTATAACATGAGCTGCTAAGTATGTGTGGATATTTTATTTTTATTTAACTAGGCAAGTCAGTTAAGAACAGATTTTTACCTTGTCAGCTCGGGGATTCGATCTTGCAACCTTTAGGTTACTAGTCCAACGCTCTAACCACTAGGTTACCTGCCGCCCCAGGTAGCCTACTGGTTATCCCTGACAGGATAATCCTGTCTACTGCAGATTTTTTTTTAAATACATGAAGAACTAAAAAAGTTTTGCTACTGCTCTCAACATTGCTGCCCTGAAGTTAATAGCGCTATGGACAAAGCTCAGTGGGAAAACGTTGTGATGGACTACTTCCTGGAGGATGATCATGCCATGCTGATTCTCTCTGACCTTAAATGAATCAGACAATGAGGAAATCCTTGATTTAGATAAAACAAATAAAAACATTTGAACCAGACATTGTAGAGTCTTCTGGTGACAATGGTGGAAGACACTGTGTTGTTATCTGAGTTTTGAAATCAGTGGAATGCCCGACCGGAAGCAGAGAGATGATTTTCCAAATGCAGAGAAAGTCCAAAAAGACAACACAAAGAAGGCTGTTGTATAAAACACCTGTCTCTGGATTATACCTTCAAACTAAGGGAAACCATGGCATTCATGACAGAGGGAGAAGCGTTCATCCATGTATACTGGTAAGAGTCAAGCTACATTTTTCGATATTATACCTTTTCTAATTTTGTTAAAGTTTTCATTGATAGTTAAAGCGTATTGTTAGCTAGCTAGCTAACCTTAGCTGTCTGGCTTGCTAGCTAATGTTATGTGTATGATCTGTTTAGGAGCTCTAGAAAGAGACTCTTAGTTTAGTTGGAATTCTGAGTTGAATGACCGTTCACATACATTTTTCCTAGTTGTTTTGAATGCGGCATTAGAGTTGGGATTATGATTCATAGTTTAGCTAGCTACAGTGGTTTTTCCTTTAAAAGTTGTAGTGTACTGCTGCACAGCTTGCGTGGTGCCGCAGAATTCTATGGCACGTTATTTAAGTGCCAACCACTGGTACCATTAATGCTAGTTAGTGCTAGTTTGACCACCAGAGGGCATCTTTGAGAAGCATTTGATAACCTTCAATATTGGCTGTACTAGAGAATTGAAAACCTTTTTTGTAAGAAAATAGTATATGGGACTGATTTTAAGAAATTTTGCTTAATTAAGTTGATTAATAGGGTGTGAACGATGCTGAGTGGGTGTAGGCAAAAAAGAGCTCTCCAGTACTATAGGTATACCAAAATATTCATGGGACATTTACAAGCTTATCAACTTTCAAAGCAGAATTACTCTTCCATTGTTCCTCAACTGTAGTGTATGATATACCATTTTCTAGCTCTGAGTCTCTACTTTTATCCAATGTAAAAAAAAAAAAACACAAATTTAAATTTTGCTACATAAACTCAGCAAAAAAGAAACGTACCTTTTTCAGGATCCTGTCTTTCAAATCAAAATCAAATCAAATGTATTTATATAGCCCTTCGTATATCAGCTGAAATCTCAAAGTGCTGTACAGAAACCCAGCCTAAAACCCCAAACAGCAAGCAATGCATGTGAAAAAAGCACGGTGGCTAGGAAAAACTCCCTAGGAAAAACTCCCTAGAAAGGCCAAAAACCTAGGAAGAAACCTAGAGAGGAACCAGGCTATGAGGGGTGGCCAGTCCTCTTCTGGCTGTGCCGGGTGGATATTATAACAGAACATGGTCAAGATGTTAAAATGTTCATAAATGACCAGCATGGTCAAATAATAATAATCATTGTAGTTGTCGAGGGTGCAACAAGCACGTCCGGTGAACAGGTCAGGGTTCCGTAGCCGCAGGCAGAACAGTTGAAACTGGAGCAGCAGCATGGCCATGTGGACTGGGGACAGCAAGGAGTCATCATGTCAGGTAGTCCTGAGGCATGGTCCTAGGGCTCAGGTCCTCCGAGAGAAAGAAAGAAAGAGAGAAAGAGAGAATTAGAGAGAGCATATTTAAATTCACACAGGACACCGGATAAGACGAGAATACTCCAGATGTAACAGACTGACCCTAGCCCCCCGGCACATAAACTACTGCAGCATAAATACTGGAGGCTGAGACAGGAGGGATCAGAAGACACTGTGGCCCCATCCGATGATACCCCCGGACAGGGCCAAACAGGCAGGATATAACCCCACCCACTTTGCCAAAGCACAGCCCCCACACCACAAGAGGGATGTCTACAACCACCAACTTACCGTCCGAAGACAAGGCCGAGTATAGCCCACAAAGATCTCCGCCACGGCACAACCCAAGGGGGGGGCGCCAACCCAGACAGGAAGACCACGTCAGTGACTCAACCCACTCAAGTGACGCACCCCTCCCATGGACGGCATGGAAGAACACCAGTAAGTCAGTGACTCAGCCCCTGTAATAGGGTTAGAGGCAGAGAATCCCAGTGGAAATATAATTCATAAAAATCAAACATAGGCAAAATCACTGGCTTCTCTTCGGGAGGCCTGGAAATTAGTCAATGGAGAAATATGTGATGCAAACAACAGGCTGTGAAATGAGTCTGTCCATTGGCCACTATTTGGTGTTTAGAGTACGGCATTTTTCAGACAGAAGCCAGTTGCAGGGTTTTGGCTGTACTCCATTTCGCCAGGCGACCTGGTTTCTGCGGCGGGGAGAGGTGACAGCCAGCATGAAATCATCTGCCACTTTCTTAGAGCGTGCTAATTTTAGATTTGTTGCGTCCCTCCCCCACGCAAACACTCTTGCCACATGCTCTTCACTGTGCTAGCTGTGACATGGCGTGCCTGTTGGTTTAATAGTGACGTGTGTTGGTATGTTGAGTCAGCTCACATCTTTCCCAGGATTCAGTTCTCCTGCTGTTGATATCAATTGCCGGACGCAAGTCACTGGGTCTACTGCTCGCAGGCTGAGTACCCCTCGATCAGTCTAATGGCTTTATAAGAATGGGATGTGTAATTGCATAGTTGTCGTTTTGTGTATCGGAGCTGAGATAATTGATTTATTTATTTCAATGCAGTCCTCTCTATAAATTCAGAAATTGCTTCCCTTTTGACGTTGGCATGTTCAAGTCTAAGAGTGCTCAAATATCCCAGGGCGTCTTGGGTGACAATGTGAACAAAACAACATACACTTTGATATGTATTCAAAATACAGATTACAGTTTTTATGCCAGTACACTTTACGCAATGTAGGCTACATTTGCCTAATATCCAGGCTGCCTAATTCCCAGACAACTAAGCAGAAGTTAGCATTGCACAAAGATGGTTGATCCAATCCCTCTCTTTCTCCTATCTCACATAAATAGTTTTTAGTGTCGCCCAATGACTGATGCGTTGTATATGCACCTCTTTTCTTACGACCAAATCCCACTGCAATGGCACAGCCTTTTTTCTGACATTACAATCGGTCTCCTTGTTTTGCCTCCATTTGAAATGTCCTGCTATTCTGTTATTGGCTGTTGGCCTTAGTGACCGGCTGTAGGTTGTAATGGATTTCGGGGGACAATGTGTTTTAGCTGCCTCAGGGACACTGGATGACGCGGTGAAAAACAACAACACAGCCCAAAGTAGACGAGCCTGACGGGCTGAGAGCAGCGGCTCATCCATCAACCACTCAAATCAAATCACATTTTATTTGTCACTTACACATGGTTAGCAGATGTTAATGCGAGTGTAGCGAAATGCTTGTGCTTCAAGTTCCGACCATGCAGTAATATCTAACAAGTAATCTAACCTAACAATTTCACAACTACCTAATTTCATAACTACAAGTGTAAAGGAATGAATATGTACATAAAAATATATGGATGAGTGATGGCCGAACGGCATAGGCAAGATTCAGTAGATGGTATAGAGTACAGTATATACATATGAGATGAGTAATGTAGGGTATGAACAGGGAATACAGGAGAGGGCTGAGAACGCATCCTTGTGGGGACCCAGTGTTGAGGATCAGCGGGGTGGTGATGTTGTTACCTACCCTCACCACCTGGGAGCGGCCCGTCAGGAAGTCCAGGACCCAGTTCCACAGGGCGGGGTGTCTCGAGCTTAATGACGAGTTTGGAGGGCACTATGGCGTTAAATGCTGAGCTGTAATCGATTAACAGCATTCATACATTGGTATTCCTCTTGTCCAGATGGGATAGGGCAGTGTGATGGCGATTGCGTCGTCTGTGGACCTATTGGAGCGGTAAGCAAATTGGAGGGGGTCTAGGGTGACAGGTAAGGTGGAGGTGATATGGTCCTTGACTAGTCTCTCAAAGCACTTCATGATGACAGAATTGAGTGCTACGGGGCGATAGTCATTTAGTTCCGTTACCTTTGCTTTCTTGGGAACAGGAACAATGGTGGCCCTCTTGAAGCATGTGGGAACAGCAGACTGGGATAAGGATGGATTGAATATGTCCGTAAACACACCAGCCAGCTGGTCTGCGCATGCTCTGAGGACGTGGCTGGGGATGCCGTCTGGGCCGGCAGCCTTGCGAGGGTTAACACGTTTAAATGTTTTACTCACGTTGGCTGCAGTGAAGGAGAGCCCACAGGTCTGACACCTCCCCAGAACGGCCCAGTTATGACGACCCAGTTACCTCCTGTTGTTGGGGAACGGTATATTACTCCAAGGAGCCTGATAACACAGGAAGAAACACCATTTTATATTGGGGTGGTTAGAAGTTACCCAACACCTGCTCATTGGAAACCGTAGCTATTGTACACCAAGGAGCTGGATGGCACAGGAAAATACACTATTTGTTATGTGGTGCGATAGGTTACACAACACCTGATCATTGTAAGCCGTGTACAGTATTACTATTTGTTATGGGAGGCGATAATTTACACAGCATCTGTTTGCTAGAGAAGAAGGAATATGTGAAGTATCAAGTATTTGCCACGGGCTGTTGCCTCTCAATGAGCCAGACTAATGTGAGTTTATATGCTCTGCATGAGGAAGAGTTAGACTGTTCTACAACAAGGAACTCTTTTTCTCTCCTGGCAATGTTCGTTTTTAGGCAGTTGTACAAAGGATGTGGTCGCTTTTTTGACTCCCTACCGCTGCTGATTCCTCCTATCTACTTTCCGTTCATTTTTATGGCTTCGTTTTTTTCGCAGTCGACTGAGTGTCAAACCACGGCACAACTGTTAGGCCTAGTCTTTCAGTGTGGTATTTGTTGACACACACTGACTTATGAGGCCTCCTCGTGAGAGTTCAGTTATTCTGGGGTGGTCAAGTGTTTAGAACTCGCGCAACAAGCACCAGTGGGTAAACCCAGGATGTGTCCCAAATGGCACCCTGTTCCCTATATAGTTTGCTATACTTTTGACCAGGTCCCATAGGGCTGGGGAAGAGGCTCCTACTGTTGCGGCTGGTGCTCATGATGTTCCAGGGCAGAGCCAGACGAATGGTGTAATGGTAATAACTGTGGTTGTGAACAGCTTGGATCCTAGCCAGGCTCACTTACTGTACACACACTGCGCCAATGTTGACGTGCTGCTTTTGCCAGAAAAATGGGGTGTGAATAAGCCATGTCCACATACGCTATTGTCATTTTCATCAGTAGTTAGTTGAAATGTCTTCAATCCGTCATCTCAATAGCATGGATCGTGCTGCTCAAGAGAAGACGGTCCAGCTTTAGGAAGCAAACTCTGGCAGATCTTTATCTCCCTGCTCTCTCTCACACTCTCCCAACTCTGGCAGATCTTTATCTCCCTGCTCTCTCACTCTCTCGCGCTCACACACACACACACACACACACAGAGGTAGGCTGTTGAGTAATGTAATGATCTGTCTAGCAGTATGGTTCATAGGGGCAGCAGTAAGTGGATTCTTATCTGGTCCACTGGTTCCGTTAAAACAGGAAGACATAAAGGTAGTAAATGTCTTGATGAGCACAGAACATCAAATCATATGTATTTATAAAGCCCTTCTTACATCAGCTGATATCTCAAAGTGCTGTACAGAAACCCACTCTTAAAACCCCAAACAGCAAGCAATGCAGATGTAGAAGCACGGTGGCTAGGAAAAACTCCTTAGAAAGGCCAGAACCTAGGAAGAAACCTAGAGAGGAACCAGGCTATGAGGGGTGGCCAGTCCTCTTCTGGTTGTGCTGGGTGGAGATTATAACAGAACATGGCCAAGATGTTCAAATGTTCATAGATGACCAACAGGGTCAAATAATAATAATCACAGTGGTTGTCGAGGGTGCAACAGGTCAGCACCTCAGGAGGGGTCAGGAGACACTGTGGCCCCATCCGACGATACCCCCGGACAGGGCCAAACAGGCAGGATATAACCCCACCCACTTTGCCAAAGCACAGCCCCCACACCACTAGAGGGATATCTTCAACCACCAACTTACCATCCTGAGACAAGGCCGAGTACAGCACACAAAGATCTCCGCCACGGCACAACCCAAGGGGGGGGGCCAACCCAAACCGGAAGATCACGTCAGTGACTCAACCCACTCAAGTGACGCACCCCTCCTAGGGACGGCATGGAAGAGCGCCAGTAAGGTTACGCTTTTACTGTGAGCCAATGGGGTCATAACACAAATAGAAAGTAGTTGTTAATCTCATATCTATTTGAAAGTCAATCTTGTGTTCCTTCGCTGCAAACTGAGCCCTTCACCCACTGTAGGTGTGCTCTTTATCCTTCTCTTCATCCATCTTGTCCTTCTAATCACACCATTCTCATCCCCCAGCTTCACAGCCCTATAGCCTCAGCCCTATAGCCTCAGCCCTATAGCCTCAGCCCATTGTCCTATAGCCCCTCTCCCCTGGCCCGTGGAGCCATATGGCCTTGCTGCTGGCTGGGTATTAACAGCAGGAGAAGTCACGCACGCCCTGAGACTCTGCAATCCAGCGCAGCAGCCGACCCCTCACTATCATCCATGCTACTGAATCACTCAGCTCTATACCAGATAATGTCTTCCTACTACTAACCCCCTGCATTATGCTAAGCCCTCATAACGTCAACAGGTGTTACGTGGCCTTATGCCTTAGCCTATATAAATCAACAATCACATTATGTAATACAACATGGATGTCCATTCCTCACAATGTGCTCTCGTCTGTCTTACTGTCCACGTATCCCTTAGAAACCAAACACCTCGTCCACTAACCATTAACACTACCAAATATCAGTCTCTGATCATTTTACTTACAATGAACACCGCTTACTCTACCAGCAAACTGTCCATGTGGCATCAAACCACACCATGTCCTCTAACGCATCTACACCCACATATTCCCTGTGACGTCCACTACACAGAGTTATTGTCCTCTACCCCTGCCAGCTCCCTGATGTACAGGCCCTGTATTCATAAAGCATCTCAGAGCAGGAGTGCTGATCTAGGATCTGGTCCCCCCCGTGCCCGCCTGTGGGGGAAAACAACCTGTGGTTACCTAGGTTACCCCATTGGCTCACAGCAAAAACGTACTGTGTCCCCACATTTGCCACTCTCCCATGCCGATTAGCCTGAAGCCACAGGGCTCTTCTCGCAGGATCTATTTCCCTACGTAGGAGCATTGCGAACCGTAGGTCGGGATTTTTTTATCTGTTAAACACAGCAGATTTCTAGCATGTTTTGTTGTTTTGTTATAACAAAAAAATGACGACTAAGTTGTCTCTTTTACAATGGGGGTCAATAGCAAAGGATGTTTGTTTTTCCCAATTTGTGGGGGTGGTCGAGGGGAATTCCTTATTATGTTAATATCGACTCGGAGTATTCATTATGATCTATACGGCTAAAATATTCCTAAATCAGCATTCCTACTCTGAGGCACTTTATGTATGTGGCCCCTAGTCTAGCAGGAAGTGAAACCACATATTTGCCCCTGATTCTCCCCCTAAAAGCCTATTGTGTTCTGTAAACACACTTCGCACGCACACACACAAGCACAAGCACAAGCACACAAATGTATTCCAGGAAGTAAAACAAAGCAGTGTTTTGCATAGCTCAATTAGAGACAGATGTAGTGTTGGGTCGGTCCCAAGCTCCTCTTCTCCAAAGGAAGAAGATTAATAAAGTTCTGGCTGGACAAAGAATTCTGTTCAGAGTAACCCTAACCCGTCCCAAATGGCACCCTATTCTGTATATAGTGCACTACCTTTGCATTATATAGGGAATAGGTGCCATTTGGGGTTCACCCCCAGTGATTGTTCATTTATTACAGAATGTAATGAACTACATTTGGATGATATCAAATTGATTATGATAATTGACTTCATAACTCTGTTTACCTTATATCGATATTGTCTGAGTGTGCTTTGCCCTCAGGACTTGTGTGAAAACATGGAGACTTTGGAATGCTTTAGTTGTAAAATTGACCATTGTAACCATATCAATTAGCTTTTTCACACACACACACACACACACACACACACACACACACACACACACACACACACACACACACACACACACACACAGACACGTGCCTGCATGCACGCAAACACACAAACAAAACCATTCATAATAAGATAATGTTTCCCGCCCTCTCGGAAAACCTGATCCAGGAAAAGGCCTCTTCCTGGTGCATGCATGGGTGGGCCCGTTTTGGTATACAAGTGTGTGTGTACACCAGTTTCTCTCACACACTAAACTAACACACACACACACACAACTTTAAATGGCGAATATACACCAGCCACACCCATTAATCTCCCAAGTCTATTTATAGTCATAAAGTGAAGTCCTTCGGGACGACGTCGAGTGGAAAAAATATTAAAGCGATTACACAACAGTGTGTATGGTCTTTTAGTGTAGTAGTGAAGGCTCCATCTCACAGCTCTGGTAGTGTGTGTGTGTGTGTGTGTGTCTTATGCCACTGTAGAGGGGTAAAGAAGGGTGTTGTCGTCTGGTTTCCCAATCTCCTGGGTGTATGTTGTTTATTGGGGACTTCATATGAGGACCCCTGAGACCACTCCTCTAGAGAGAGAGAGAGACTGTAAATGTAGTCTACAGACTAATAGTAACTGATGTACTTGAAACTGGGCTTTTTGTTAGAGAATTTGGAGATATTAGAGAAATTGATTTCTAGTAAGTGAGGAACCAACCAAGGAATCTAACAAGAGAAATGGAGAGAGAAAATGCTATCCAAGTGTCTTGAAGAAGATGCTTGTCTTGTTCTGTTGGTCAGCCAGTCCTATCTGCCCGCCCATTCCCCTCTCTGATAGGCTAGGCTGTCTGTTGTGAGTAAGGTCGTGGTCTATTGGTCTAACTGGGAGAATCACAGAGTGATGCCCTACATACCACAGACCACGTTGCTCCTTGTCAATACACAGACCTGGCACTGTGGAACTTCACATACACCTAGACACGCATGCACACGCATGCTGCAAACACATAGGCACGCTACAGACACACAAACACACTTCTTCCAATGCCGCCCTTCTCCACACCTCCCCGCCATGCTTTGTCTATCCACATCTTGCACATCCATTCATCTACCTCTTCATAGAGCGAGGGAGAGAGATGGAAGAGAAAGTGCCTCTACAGGCTCCTCGTTATCTACCTACTTAAAACTGCAGTACCCAGAATCCTCAGATCAATCTCCTACAGTCCCTCAGCTACGGTCTGAGACTTTGAGTTGGAACTGAAGGGAGTTGGGCATGGGTCTCTAGACTCTCCAGTTAATGAAAGTTTGGATACGGTCCCAAAAATATTATGATTCGCCGAAATGGACAGCACCCATTTATCTGCCTGTTCTGTCGTCGGGCAGGTGATGGCAGGAAATAGAGAGCAGTGTGTGATTGATGTGTGGTGCATGGGGCCAGGGCTGTAATGCGATGCAGCCTGATGAAACGTACTGTACCTTGGCAAAGCACCTACGGCTACAATGAGCAGTTAGCTTCTGAAGGCTAATAGCAGATCACAGTAATATTCCAACTACCTGTTGAGTGTTTAGTCTGGGTTTGATAATATACAAAACAACGCTTTGTCTATAGAAAGGCATGTGATAATATGATTTGACACAGTGTATCATACAGGTATTAGGTTTCTCAGTGTGGGTTATGATTTAGGGCCAACTTATTTGTCGACTGTCTGTTTTGGTGATTGATGAAGAGCGTGGTACGTTGTATTTTTTTCATGGACATTTTCTCACTGATATCAAAGCTCGTACTGTACTGTAGAATTGCTGTACTAGCGGTTCAAGGGATATTTCCCTCTCATCCAATTTCATTCTTCCCCTATTTCACATTGACCCTATTCCCTCACAAGCTCAATTGTTATGAATGACTATTATTGAACACCGATGCACTCCTATTCTCAAGGTACCACATTCTAATATCTGTAAGGTATGAGTGAAATCCCATAGACTCATCAGTCATCTTCTGAGGGAAGAAAGGGGTCTTAGCACTGATAATTGCCCCCCCAAATTCATTTGATTCGCTTCCTGGGCACTGCTGGCTATTCATTCAAAGCTCCTTTTGTCCATTGTAATTGGTGAGGTCGAAGTCTTGAGAAAGCTGTTTTTAGCCTTGGGCTGCTGGGGGTCTTGTTTGACTCCTGATTTCTGCATGTTTTACATCTAATCCAAGTCTCTCCACTTGGAGATTACGATGTATATATTTGTATAGAAAATGTATTGCCAATGTTCAATACATAAATACTGACTTACCTTCTACTTAAATAAAGGTTCAATAAAAGATCAAAATAACAACATAAATACTTCAGACTATGTCTGTAAGTACAGTCGTGGCCAAATGTTTTGAGAATGACACAAATATACATTTTCACAAAGTCTGCTGCCTCAGTTTGTGTGATGGCAATTTGCATATACTCCAGAATGTTATAAAGTGATCAGATGAATTGCAATTAATTGCAAAGTCCCTCTTTGCCATGCAAATGAACTGAATCCCCCAAAAAACATTTCCACTGCATTTCAGCCCTGCCACAAAAGGACCAGCTGACATCATGTCAGTGATTCTCTTGTTAACACAGGTGTGAGTGTTGACGAGGACAAGGCTGGAGATCACTCTGTCATGCTGATTGAGTTCGAATAACAGACTGGAAGCTTCACAAGGAGGGTGGTGCTTGGAATCATTGTTCTTCCTCTGTCAAACATGGTTACCTGCAAGGAAACACATGCCGTCATCATTGCTTTGCACAAAAAGGGCTTCACTGGCAAGGATATTGCTGCCAGTAAGATTGCACCTAAATCAACCATTTATCGGATCATCAAGAACTTCAAGGAGAGCGGTTCAATTGTTGTGAAGAAGGCTTCAGGGCGCCCAAGAAAGTCCAGCAAGCACCAGGACTGTCTCCTAAAGTTGATTCAGCTGCGGGATCGGGGCACCACCAGTACAGAGCTTGCTCAGGAATGGCAGCAGGCAGGTGTGAGTGCATCTGCATGCACAGTGAGGCGAAGACTTTTGGAGGATGGCCTGGTGTCAAGAAGAGCAGCAAAGAAGCTACTTCTCTCCAGGAAAAACATCAGGGACAGACTGATGTTCTGCAAAAGGTACAGGTATTGGACTGTTGAGGACTGGGGTAAAGTCATTTTCTCTGAGTCCCCTTTCCGATTGTTTGGGGCATCCAGGGAAAAAAGCTTGTCCGGAGAAGACAAGGTGAGCACTACCATCAGTCCTGTGTCATGCCAACGGTAAAGCATCCTGAGACCATTCATGTGTGGGGTTGTTTCGCAGCCAAGGGAGTGGGCTCGGGCTCACTCACAATTTTGCCTAAGAACACAGCCATGAATAAAGAATGGTACCAACACATCCTCAGAGCTTCTCCTAACCATACAGGAACAGTTTAGTGATGAACAATGCCTTTTCCAGCATGATGGAGCACCTTGCCATAAGGCAAAAGTGATAACTAAGTGGCTCGGGGAACAAAACATTGATATTTTGGGTCCATGGCCAGGAAACTCCCCAGACCTTAATCCCATTGAGAACTTGTGGTTAATCCTCAAGAGGCTGGTGGACAAACAAAAACCCACAAATTCTGACAAACTCAAAGCATTGATTATGCAAGAATGGGCTGCCATCAGTCAGGATGTGGCCCAGAAGTTAATTGACAGCATGCCAGGGTGGATTGCAGAGGTCTTGAAAAAGAAGGGTCAACACTGCAAATATTGACTCTTTGCATCAACTTCATGTAATTGTCAATAAAATCCTTTGACACGTATGAAATGCTTGTAATTATGCTTCAGTATTCCATAGTAACATCTGACAAAAATATCTGAAGACACTGAAGCAGCAAACTGAAGCAGCAAACTTTGTGGAAATTAATATTTGTGTCATTCTCAAAACTTTTGGCCACGACTGTAGTATGTCAAGCAATTTTGGAATGTGGCAATAGACCAAAAAGTAAAACAATTGTCTTTCTATTTTTTTTTTACATACATCAATATCTCTCCATTTCGCTCTAATAAGGCTTGGCAACTACCTAAGGCTGACCTCTGATAGTGTAGCCAATAGCACCCTGGCATTTAGCTGAGGCTCAGCGATGAACTGGCTGCCACGACGACCGCTCCCTCTCCCGCTCTAATTGGATAAGCCAGAGGCCTGGTCGGCTAATTGGAGGGACATATCATTCCTAAACCCTCAGCCCCCAGCTAATATTAAAATCAAATATAACAACTGGCAGCTCCGGCTCAGCTGATAGACGAGGTTGTGCCAGCAGGGGATGTGTGGCCAGGTTTAGTCAATGAGGAGTGAAATGCACGACTGGTCACTGACTTTTCAAACTGCTAGATGGGTCTGGAGATTGAATAGGCATTGATATTATAGACTGATCCCACATATGTTTGTGCAGTATAGCCAATTTCATTATTGTTATTTTGTTACTTTTTGTATTTTTTGCTTTAGTTTATTTAGTAAATATTTTTCTTAACTCTATTTTCTTAACTGTATTGTTGGTTAAGGACTTGTAAGTAAGCACTTCCCGGCAAGGTTTACACCTGTTGTAATCGGCGCATGTGACAACATTTTTTATTTTAAGTTACTTTAATAGTTGTACCAAACAATTCTTTAATCCTGTAGAGTCTATTGACGTGTCAATCTAAGTAACATAATAAAAAAAATGCCCATCAAAAGCGTCAGTTTCTTGCATAGGCTGCGTCTGAATCCAGTGCGTCCGCCTATGTCCGGCCTTCGCATCTGCTGTGGAAGGTGGCCGAGCTACAGTGGTGTTTGTCAGACAATGAGACACCCGAAAAATCGGTCTTCTCATTAAAACGTCTGTAGCAACGGTTTGGCATGCAAACTATGGGGGAAGGTATCGTGGGGGGATATGATACAGGAAATATTAGTATGATGGGGGATTTATCAGTAAATAGGGGTGCAAACACAGAAGTTTATCAGCTAAATAAAACCCCTTCAAGCTGGCAACCCTGAGTAATGATCGTTGCAAGCTAAGTCAGTCAAGTGAAGCATCCCTTCACCTCGTTTTGTGATAACATCCATTGCCGCGTTCAAATCAACTGGCAATGCAGAACTGGGGAAATCTCCGACTTCAATGCGTTGAAAACAACTGGAAACTTGGAAAAACATTTGCTCTGACTGGGAAAAATCTATTTGAACGGTCATTCAACTTGGAATTCGAACTTGGGAACTTGGGCCTCTTTCTAGAGCTCCGACTTTCCGACCAGAAGATCACTGGCGTTATGATTTGACCTCGTATTTTTCAGAGTTCCATCTGTTGTTTTGAATGCAGCATCTGGTCTGACAGATGTTTACATGACAACCAGAATGCATTGTATGATGTCAATAAATATGGCGCATCACATAGCTGGCATTTAGCTTAGCAGAAGCTCATCATTATCAGTACAACATCCAAAAAGTATTTTGCACACGTTCATATGTGTCTATTACAATCTATGCAAGAATCAGAATGCATGATTTGTCACCAGCACTTGAATAAACAGTAAATACATTATACTCCATACATACATGCATACAGTTGAAGTCGGAAGTTTACATACACCTTAGCCAAATGCAATTAGCAGGAAGTGCAGGAAGCAGATAAGTGCGATATGGAGAATTCATATTTATTTATATTTGAAGGTGATGTAAAAGCCGATGGAGAAAGTTGCAAATATATTAAATACATTTGAAGTCGGAAGTTTACATACACCTTAGCCAAATACATTTAAACTCAGTTTTCCACAATTCCTGACATTTAATCCTAGTAAAGATTCCCTGTCTTAGGTCAGTTAGGATCACCACTTTATTTTAAGAATGTGAAATGCCAGAATAATATTAGAAAGCATGATTTATTTCAGCTTTTATTTCTTTCCTCACATTCCCAGTGGGTCAGAAATGTACATACACGCAATTAGTATTTGGTAGCATTGCCTTTAAATTGTTTAACTTGGGTCAAATGTTTTGGTAGCCTTCCACAAGCTTCCCACAATAAGTTGGGTGAATTTTGGCCCATTCCTCCTGACAGAGCTGGTGTAACTGAGTCAGGTTTGTAGGCCTCCTTGCTCGCAAACGCTTTTTCAGTTCTGCCCACAAATTTTCTATGGGATTGAGGTCAGGGCTTTGTGATGGCCACTCCATTTTGCCACAACTTTTGAAGTATGCTTGGGGTCACTGTCCATTTGGAAGACCCATTTGCGACCAAGCTTTAACTTCCTGACTGATGTCTTGATGTTGCTTCAATATATTTACATAATTTTCCATCCTCATGATGCCATCTGTTTTGTGAAGTGCACCAGTCCCTCCTGCAGCAAAGCACCCCCACAACATGATGCTGCTACCCCCGTGCTTCACGGTTGAGATGTTGTTCTTTGGCTGGCAAGCCTCCCCCTTTTTCCTCCAAACATAACGATGGTCATTATGGCCACAAGCAGTTCTATTTTTGTTTCATCAGACCAGATGACATTTCTCCAAAACGTATGATCTTTGTCCCCATGTGCAGTTGCAAACCGTAGTCTGGCTTATTTATGGAGGTTTGTGAGCATTAACTTCTTCCTTGCTGAGCAGTCTTTCAGGTTATGTCAATATAGGACTCGTTTTACTGTGAATATAGATACTTGTGTACCAGTTTCCTCCAGCATCTTCACACAGTCCTTTGCTGTTGTTCTGGGATTGATTTGCACTTTTCGCACCAAAGTACATTCATCTCTAGGAGACAGAATGCGTCTTCTTTCTGAGGGGTATGACGGCTGCGTGGTCCCATGGTGTTTATACTTGCGTACTATTGTTTGTACAGAAGAACGTGGTACCTTCAGGCGTTTGGAAATTGTTCCCAAGGATGAATCAGACTTGTGGAGGTCTAGAATTTTTTTCTGATGTCTTGGCTGATTTCTTTTGATTTTACTATAATGTCAAGCACAGAGGCACTGAGTTTGAAGGTAGGCCTTGAAAATACATCCACAGGTACACCTCCAATTGACTCAAATTATGTTAATTAGCCTATCAGAAGCTTCTAAAGCCATGACAACATTTTCTGGAATTTTCCAAGCTATTTATAGGCGCAGTCAACTTAGTGGTAAACCCACTGGAATTGTGATTAAGTGAAACAATCTGTCTGTAAACAATTGTTGGAAAAATTACTTGTCATGCACAAAATAGATGTCCTAACCGACTTGCCAAAACTGTAGTTTGGCAAAACTGTACGTACATACGTGTGCTACAGTAGAAACAACAACACGGTGTACAGAAACTATAATGATAATGTAATAAGCCACTTACTTTGATAGGTATTCATATGTGTCCAAAGTTGTTGTTGTTATTATTAGTAAGGAAAACAACAATGAAGGCAATGCGGGCACCAGCTGGAAAATGTGCCAGATGTGTTAGTGCAGGTTCTGTTCTGACTGGAGATGCGCAAATGTCTGCATACTTGATCTGGGGAAGTGCTTGGGCTCTCGTCGAAGAGAGAAGTTTGTCCGGCTCAGTAAAGCCGCAAACATAAATTGTCCGCAGCAGTGAAATGGGCTACTTTTTTGTGAATTAATGAGGAGGTGGAACACACCTCAATTCAAACTGTCGTTAGAAAATAACTGGAAATTGACAAGTTGAAACAGCCTATTGATAATTAGCAGGCAGCATGTCTTGGTTTGAGGGCAGCGCGGGTAACTGTCCTGTTGCGTAACAATCACATTTTGGAACAGTGAGAGCATTCTGACATCACGCTTATAAAGACATGTGAAAAGGTTAATGGTTGTACCAAACAACTCTTTACTGGTGGTACCAAACGTGTTGCTCTAATGGGGAGTTTTGTACTTTGCCAACAAAATGGTCTTAAAAAACTCACATCAAATTGGCTTTTTATTCACAAATATGTTTTAACTGCAAATTGAGATGTCTGGTCCTGTCCTCCCTGCTTTTCTTGGCCTGGGTAGAGTTTACCGGCCTTGTTTATGGATTAGCCTTGCGTTAGCTCAATCCCATTAAGTCTACACCCTATCAATTCCCTCATGGCCCTACTAGCCAGAACATGTCTTTAACCATAGTTACACCAGGGGTGTGTTCACTAGGAACAAAATGGAAGCAAAAGGGCCAAAACAGGGAGGGACCTACCTAAACTTGTCCAATAAGAAACTCTCCTTATCGTTACAAAACGTTTTGCTACAGTTTGCTTCAGTGTGCACTAATGAATACACCCCAGGTTGAAAAATATAATGGCAAGGTATTGTCAGAACAGTTGCAATGCATGTGTAACTGCATGGTCAGTGTTAGAACATTCCTTAAGAAATTGAACTGTAAACCTGTCTCTAGCTAGCTCAGCTCAGCATGCAAACTGTACGGTTTACATGTTTAGCATTGAAAAATGGCTCAGAACAGGTCAGTTTCTAATGAAACTGAAGAATTCTACGCTAAAGGAAAACATCTGTGCAACAGGCTCCCATTGCGTCAGGCAGTGATTATGATACCTAGCCTCCCTCTACTCCCCTCTTAGGTCTCTTCACCAGCTCTCCAACACGGAGAAGCTATCTAATGGAGGCCAGCTGTTCTCCCCAGCGTTAGCCTAGCGCTGGCTAAACAGGAAGCCTGGCTCTGCCCTGTGTGTGTCTGCTGAGAATGCAGGGAGGAGGAATTTTCTTTTGTGGTCCTCAAGGGAAAGGCAGTGCAAATAATGTTAGTGTTTGCCCATTGTCAAGTAACATAGTTGAACTGTTGAACTAGGCTAAAATGCCTTCAGAAACTATTCATACCCCTTGAATTCTTCCACATTTTTGTTGTGTTACAGCCTGAATTCAACATTTTCTCTCACCCATCTACACACAATACCCCATAATGACACATTTATTGAAAATTAAATGTAGAAATATCTTGCGCTTTGCACAACTGTATTTTACAATATTTGCATATTATTCTTTGTTAAATTCTTCAAGCTTTGTCAAGTTGGTGTTGATCATTTCTAGACAGCCATTTTCAAGTCTTGCCATAGATTTTCAAGCCTATTTAGGCCAAAACTGTAACTATGCCACTCAGGAACATTCAATGTTGTCTAGGTAAGCAACTCCAGTGTATATTTGGCCTTGTGTTTTAAGTTATTGTCCTGCTGAAAGGTGAATTTATCTCCCAGTGTCCTTTAGGATTTTGCCTGTGCTTAGCACTATTCTGTTTCTTCTTATCCTAAAGAAAACTCCCTAGTCCTTACCAATGACAAGCATACCCATAACACGATGCAGCCACCACCATGTTTGAAAATATGAAGAGGTGTAGTCAGTGACGTGTTGTGTTGGATTTGCCCCAAATATAACACTTTGTTTTCAGGACAGAAAGTTAATTTAATTTTTTTCAGTTTTACTTTGTTGAGCCATCCTCAGTTTTCTCCTATCCCAGCCATTAAACTCTATAACTGTTTTAAAGTCACCATTGGCCTCATGGTGAACTCGATGAGTGGTTTCCTTCCTCTCTGGCAACTGAGTTAGGAAGGATGCCTGTATCTTTGTATTGATACACTATCCAAAGTGTAATTAATAACTTCACCATGCTCAAAGGGATATTCAATTAATTACTTATTTTTTATTTTTACCCATCTACCAATAGGTGCCCTTCTTTGCGAGGCCTTGGAAAATCTCCCTGGTCTTTGTGGTTGAGTCTGTGTTTGAAATTCAGCATCCCGGAGTCGCCTCTTCACTGTTGACGTGGAGACTGGTGTTTTGCTGGTACTATTTAATGAAGCTGCCAGTTGAGGTCTTGTGAGGCATCTGTTTCTCAAACTAGACACACTAATGTACTTGTGCACCGGGTCCTCCCACTCCTCTTTCTATTCTGGTTAGAGCCAGTTCTGTGAAGGGAGTAGTACACAGCATTGTACCAGATCTTCAGGTTCTTGGCAATTTATCGCATGAAATAGCCTTAATTTCTCAGAACAAGAATAGACTGACGAGTTTCAGAAGAAAAGTCTTTCTTTCTGGCCATTTTGAACCTGTAATCGAACCCACAAATGCTGACACTCCAGATGCTCAACTAGTCTAAAGAAGGTCAGTTTTATTGCGTCTTTAATCATCACAACAGTTTTCAGCTGTGCTAACATATTTGCAAAAGGGTTTTCTAATGATCATTTAGCCTTGGATTAGCTAACACAACGTGCCATTGGAACACAGTGGTGATGCTTGCTGATAATGGGCCTCTGTACGCCTATGCATGTATTCCATAGAAAATCAGCCGTTTCCAGCTACAATAGTCCATTTACAACCTTTAACAATGTCTACATTGTATTTCTGATCAGTTTGATGTTATTTTAATGGACAGAAAATGTGCTTGTCTTTCAAAAACAAGGACATTTCTAAGTGACCCCAAACATTTGAACGGTAGTGTACATCTTGGTCAAACCCATGCTACCCATGCTATGTGCTACCCATGCAACCCATTACAAACCACTTGACCACCTTCTCGAACTCTGCTCTCGTATAGCTCTTTGTCTCCATTGTTTCCTGTGTTCCACTTACCGTACCCAGAGCACTTGTTTAAAAATGGAGAGCGTAGCCTACAATTTCAAAGCGCAACATAGTTATATCAAGGCCTAGAATCAATTGAACGATTTCTCAATTAAATTTTTTTCACTCCAACAAACCCACTCGTGAGAGAATAACAGGGCCCATTATCAAGCTAACAGTAAAGAGGCTTGAGGCGCTCTAAAGGGTCTTCCTCATTGACATCAACCCATCGGGTGTTTATAATGGTACTATGTCTATAACGCTGCTATTTTCAACCTCACCTCCTCAAGCGCACACAAGGGGAAAACAACCCAAACAGAACAATTATGCAAATGGCCTCTGCTTATCTCAGTGTGACAGGGAAGAGAGAGAATAATGCAGTCAAATTAGCTTTATCATCACCTTTTTCATTTTCGTGTTTGTCACTGCCGTTCCCCATTCCATTAAGCCCCCTTCCTCCCTTCACAGTAATGCTAGCACCAAGTTGTTTTGATACATCGAATACTTATGGCTGTTGGGTATTGCTGTACAGATAGCCTATGGTCCCCTGCCTATAGTGTGCCATTGATATTGCTACGTAATGCACAGTGAGACTAGGGGATAGTCAGAATAAATTGAATGTTTTTTTCCCCTGCTCTAACGCTCAATTTAATGGAGTCACAATGTTTTGCGTTCCAGCCTATTCGTGCAGTCTGTAATCACTATGATGATTATAATAGCGATGGAAATGCATCACTAAGCAGCGTTCTCTGTTTGATTTGCTTACGCATCAGCACAGCTGCAATCATGGTTCTTCATTATGTATTTTTTGGATTATTCTCCTCATCTCAGATCTAGATGAGAGGTTTCGATGGACAAAAGAGCTTAATGCGTGTGAGCAATCCCAGGCCAATCAAAATCTCAATGCACGCAGCAGACTACAGAGACGCATAATGTATCGTTTGATTTTTGTATCAAAACTGCTTTGATGAGGCCGTATTGATTCCGGCCCAGATTGCTTTTCTATTGATCGTCAGATCGATTGTGTTGTTGGTCCGCCACTACAGCAGAAGCAGTTATTAAGGATCTCCCCACTGAAACATGACATTAACTGTGCCAGCAACAACAACCAAAACCTCGATTACATTACTTCCTAATCTGTGGTCCATTGATCAGAGAAGACTTGTTTTAAGGATCATTTCCTTATTCCTTGTCCTGTTTAATTGGACTTGATCTTTTATTGTTCCCATGGTGCAGTTGTCTTTTTTACATGTGTTTTTTTACTATGTGTTATGGATCCTTGTCTTTGCAATCACTGCTGATGCTTGTTGTGGTAAAGCAATTCCCCAAGTTGGGATCAATCAAGTACTAAATACTCTTTGCTATTCTACTCTACACATTTCTTTGGTCAGTTTCTGGTGGGGGAGGCGCATCATTATTTAACACCTAGTCTGGAAGAACTAGAAATTAACCTCATTATTGGAAGTACATTGGAGTATTACTTCATTTTGGGAAACTATTTATCTGCAGTACATTAGAGTTTTACCACATAGCTTAGTTGATTTTCTTAATAAAAAAAATATATATGTTTCTCAGCAGTACATTGGAGTTTTACCACATGGCATAATTGAGTGCTTCATTTTGGAAACGGCTAGGTTTCAGAGATCTGCCAAGACAAATAACAAACAGAAGGAGCATAGCTGGATAATTTGAGATCATAATTCAATTACGAAAGAGTTGTCCTCCTGTGGTCGTAGCCTATTATGGCCCGCAAGTGTTAGTTTGACTGATCTCCTGATTATTACAGTTTGATTGTACTGTACTAACCTACTGTTTTCAGAGAGGTTATAATGCAGCTGAGATGTTGTAGTGAAGAGAAATTGGAGGGAGTGTGACTCCAAGCCGGTGGTGTGGTGTTTAATTTTGGCAGGTGTCCAGGATCAGTCAATTCTCCATGTTCCTCCGGAGGTGTTGAGTTGTGTGGAAGCTGCAGCACTCTCCGTCCCTCTCTTTATTGGCTTGGTTGACTTGTTCCTCATATCCATCATCGTTGTCTGCACCAACCATGGCCAGGGGCTTAGTGAGCTGTCCCCAGTCCATAGCAGAACACATGTTCCCGCGTGAGCTTCGAAACGCCGTCGTCACTTAGCGCTAGGCTGCTAGCACCACAGATGCCGTGGCATGCTAATCGCTAATGCGGCGCTATATTCTCTCACTGATGTTTATCTCTGACACAAAGTGAAGAGATCAAGGCTTGTAAGCCTGTTAAGTGGGGCTAATGGAGCTGCTAACCCAAACCCACACAATTAGAATCTTCTGAAGCACACTGGAACCTCAAGTGGTTTATACTTGTGGTTTTATCCAAGAAAATAAGGCTGTTTTTCACACTGTCTGTTAGGCCCCGGGTAACAGCATTCATAACCATACTGTATTGCCCCCATATTTCCCTTCTGAAAGCCCTTATTGATCAGGTTCTAACTGACCCTACAAAAAGCAATTCACTGTTATCTACAATTCCTTACCTGGGGAAGATGGGGAATCCTTTTATGGTATTGATGGTGATTCAGACATACACAGAGCCTCCATAAATGTAGACATTGTTCCAGCAAATGAATTGTGTTGCTGTCTATCAACCTCCAGAGCTTGTTTGCCCTGTCTCCTGCTGTGTGTTTTAAATGGATGGTCTGACCACAGGTCAAACACACTATGGGTGCAGGAAGATCGATGATGAACAGAGCTCTACGGGGACTGGTAATGCGCCTACCAGCCATAGGCTGGACCACCAGCCAATCAGAGCTAAGGGCCTTTAAAATCTATGGGAGTGGCACAGACGAAATGTCAGGTCAGATGTTCATGTCCTGTCGACTAGTCAGGGTCCTGTTCATTAGGAAACAAATGGAAGAAATGTCAGGCCAGATGTTCATGTCCTGTCGACTAGTCAGGGTCCTGTTCATTAGGAAACAAATGGAAGAAAACGGACTGAAACAGGGAGGGACCACCTTTCCAATTAGAAACACTCATTTTGTTTTTATGTTGACCGTGTGCCCTGCTGCACACCACCCAGGTTAGATGTTGGTCTCTTGTAGGACTAGTTGGCTGTCATGCCAGGTTTGCTGTAGAGTACAAACAGCCTAATATATCTTCAGCCTAATATACCAGACGATTACCTCTGGCAAGTGTTTTATGGTTTCATTTCAAACGGCTCTCTGCAGTGCAAGCATCGCTGACAATGATCATGTTTCATTAGATCAGGGGTTCCCAAACTTTTTTGGCCCACCACCCCATTTTGATATCTGAAGATTCTCGCACCCCAACCAGATGAAAAAAATGATGTAATTAACAGCCAATGTTTACTTTTTTTATTTGGGGCTATGGCAGTCAATTGAAATACGTTCTAACAGTATTTCTGATTTGTCTTCTCAAATCACCGTCACATACTTTTAATTGCAGTCAACAGTCAATTGCAAACTAGTCTGCCATAATGTCTCTGATCTCACCACCGCTAATGAGATGGGTGTGATTGATGCATGTCGCTTCGGAGCTTCTCAGAGTCAGGGAGCATGGTTGACAGTGCGGCGTGCACACCTCATCTCTGCTGTCACATCTAACCTGGATTGATATTTGGTTTTAATGCAGACGAGAGCACTGAATCCAGCTTCACACAAATATAAACTGGCGAAGGGTAGCCTACTATGAGTTTTATGGGGCTTTCAAGACAACTGGGAACTCGGAAACAAATAGGTCAAATTATGACGTCAGTGATCTTTAGGTAGAGCTCTAGAAAGATGCTTAAGATCCCGAGTTGGATGACCGTTCAAAACTATTTTTCCCAATCGGAGCTTGAATATTTCCGAGTTCCCAGTTGTCTTGAACGCGCTGAAGTCGGAAGTCTGAGTGTGGCCTTTTCCCATGATCTAAGGGCACTCTCTCGTTAAATTTTATCTATTAGATTTGAATCATTTTCATTTAGAATTTCAAGGTTAACCACATTACAATGATTCTGAGATACAAAGATGCTATTATAATATATACAGTGCCTTTGGAAAAGTCTTCAGACCCCTCGACTTATTCCACATGATGTTAGGTTAGTCTTATTCTAAAATTGATTACATTGTTATGTTTTCCTCATCAATCTACACACAATACCATAATGACAAAGCAAAAAAAAAAGGTTTTTTGAAATACCTTATTTAGACCCTTTACTCAGTACTTTGTTGAAGCACCTTTGGCACCAATTACAGCCTCTAGTCTTCTTGGGTATGACGCTACAAGCGTGGCACACCTGTATTTGAGGAGTTTCTCCCATTCTTCTCTGCAGATCCTCTCAAGCTCTGTCAGGTTGGATGGGGAGCATTGCTGCACAGCTATTTTCAGGTCTCTCCAAAGATGTTCGATCGGGTTCAAGTTCGGGCTCTGGCTGGGCCACTCAAGGACATTGAGACTTGTCCCGAAGCCACTCCTGCGTTGTCTTGGCTGTGTGCTTAGGGTCGTTGTCCTGTTGGAAGGTGAATGTTCAGCCCAGTCCGAGGTCCTGAGTGCTCTGGAGCAAGTTTTCATCAAGGATCTCTCTGTACTTTTTCTCTGTTCATCTTTGTCTCAATCCTGACTAGTCTCCCAGTCCCTGCTGCTGGAAAACACCCCCACATCATGATGCTGCCACCACCATGCTTCACCTTAGGGATGGTGCCAGGTTTCCTCCAGATGTGATGCTTGGCATTGAGGCCAAAGAGTTGAATCTTGGTTTCATCAGTCCAGAGAATCTTGTTTCTCATGGTCTGAGAGTCTTTAGGTGCCTTTTGGCAATCTCCAAGTGGGCTGTCATGTGCCTTTTACTGAGGAGTGGCTTCCGCCTGGCCATTCTACCATAAAGCCTTGATTGGTGGAGTGCTGCAGAGATGGTTGTCCTTCTGGAAGGTTCTCACATCTCCACAGAAGAATTCTAGAGCTCTGTGAGAGTGACCATTGGGTTCTTGGTCACCTCCCTGACCAAGGCCCTTCTCCCTTACATAGGCCTTTATATAGACAGGTGTGTGCCTTTCCAAATCAATTGAATTTCCCACAGGTGGACTCCAATCAAGTTGTAAAAACATCTCAAGTACGATTAATGGAAACTGGATGCACCTGAGCTCAATTTTGAGTCTAATAGCAAAGTGTCTGAATACTTATGTAAATAAGCTATTTATGCTTACATTTTTTATAAATTTGCTCAATTCTAATAACCTGTGTTCGCTTTGTCATTATGGGGTATTGTGCGTAGATTGCTAAGAATTTAGGAAATTCTCCCACTTCCCTATTTTATTATCAGGTGTCCCCACATGAGGTCACAACCCCTAGTTTGGGAACCGCTGCATTCTATCTTTATTCTGCATGAATAATTGAAGAGAACTGTGTAGTGAGCAAATGTGTAGCGTTAATGTAATGCACACATTTGTAGCATTAATGTAATGAACACATTTCCAGGAGTAATAGTATAACTTTAAGTTTGAATGTACCCAAGCTCACAGGTATCTCTATACTGATTTTTGGATTTTTGTTAGAGCTCCTTTATCTATTGAATAATGTAACGAATCCGTTTGCTATTCATAAATACTGTCTGACGCCTTCAAAAGGCTGCAGTGAGGTCAGGAGTGTGACAGGGTGTTTATCACCTCAAAGGAAGGTAGTAAACACGGTCAAAAGCATTACACACACACACACACACACACACGAACACGGTCAAGATAATCTCCTCAACACACACACACTCAAAAACCAATCAGATTCAAATCACCACGTCGTTCAGGTTTGTAAACAGCTTCACTTCACCCAAACTAATCTGTTTTCTAGACAAGGTTGGCTTGGTTCAATCAACAACAGATAATGAATTAAAATACTCCTGAATAATTGCCTGGGGAAATTGAATCTTCCTCCTATTCCGCTATTCCTACAGCAATACTGTGAGTGGCATTACCTGTGAAAGACATGATTTGTTGCATAATTAAATTGTAATCCAAGGGATAGTTGATGGATAGGTAATAATCTCACACAGCTATACCATCTGGAAAAAAGAAAATAGAAAATTGAACCGAGGCCATGTTCCTATTCAATGATTTTAGTGAGTGTATTCCATTGGCATAGTGGCTCAATACCTGTTGCTGTGAAACGAAGCCTGGGTATCTTTGCTACTTCTTAAACTGTACCATGAGGAGTCACATTGGAGCCCTTTATGAAGGCCACTATAACGCTTTCCCAGTGACCCAGTCCCTCATAATTATCATTGATTAATGGACCCTCATAAAAGCCGGATATCAACCTGGTTCAGCTTCTCCCCTTGATGCCATTATTACCTTGGCATCATTGTTACCTTGGCCATTGACACCATTGGCTCCCGTTTGAATGTGTAGATGATTAATGCCTCTAGCCCCGCCTCCTCCAAGTGCCCCCTGCCAGTGTTCCTTCCTACAGTTTCCATCCACAATAAGTGGTCATTGTGTAACAAGCAGCGACTGCCTTCCGGAGACCTCCATTCTGTGTCAAGCCTCTGACGTGGCCATATGGACTGTAAGAGTGTCGATTGAGTTCCAGCCAACCTCCATTTTGTGTCATGCTCAAATCTGTGTCATGCCTCCGATCGCCTTCCGTAAGTGGCCAATGTAAAGAGTGTCAACCGTGTTCCTCGCCAACCTCCCTTCTGTGACGGTTCTCTTTTGAGAGCCAATAACAATGTGTTGACACCATTCCAGACACCTCCATTATAGGTCAAGCCTGTAGACCTCTGTCTGTTCTCCATAGAGCTCTGATTATAACTGGTGTCATCTGCGCTCTGCAAACTTCCATTGTGTGCCAACCCTGTAAGACCCCTAATCATCTGTTGAATACTGCGGGGATTTAGTCAATAGAAGGTAATTGGCACTTTGAATGCAGAACCAGCGCTCCAACAATTACTCCCAGAAAACAACGACACAACCAAAGCTAAGGCTGACCAGGAAGAGTGTATTTAAAAAAAAATATATATACTGTATATTTGACATTTATTTAACCAGGTAGGCCAGTTGAGAACAAGTTCTCATTTACAACTGCGACCTGGCCAAGATAAAGCAAAGCAGTGCGACAAAAACAACACAGTTACACATGGGATAAACAAATGTACAGTCAATAACACAATTGAAAAATCTATGTACAGTGTGTGTGCAAATGTAGGAGAGTAGGGAGGTAAGGCAATAAATAGGCCATAGAGGCGAAATAATTATAGTTTAGCATTAACACTGGAGTGATAGATGTGCAAGTAGAGATACCGGGGTGCAAAAGAGCCAGAGGATAAGTAACAATATGGGGATGAGGTAGTTGGGTGTGCTATTTACAGATGGGCTGTGTACAGGTACAGTGATCGGTAAGCTGCTCTAACAGCTGATGCTTAAAGTTAGAGACGGAGACATAAGACTTCAGCTTCAGTGATTTTTGCAATTCTTTCCAGTCATTGGCAGCAGAGAACTGGAAGGAAAGGCGGCCAAAGAGGAGTTGGCTTTGGGGATGACCAGTGAAATATACCTGCTGGAGCGCGTGCTACGGGTGGATGCTGCTATGGTGACCCGTGAGCTGAGATAAGGCGGGGCTTTACCTAGCATAGACTTATCGATAACCTGTAGCCAGTGGGTTTGGCGACGAATATGTAGTGAGGTCCAGCCAACGAGAGCATACAGGTTGCAGTGGGGGGTAGTATATGGGGCGTTGGTGACCAATCGGATGGCACTGTGATAGACTACATCCAATTTGCTGAGTAGCGTGTTGGAGGCTATTTTGTAAATGACATCGCTGAAGTCAAGGATCGGTAGGATGGTCAGCTTTACAGGGGTATGTTTGGCAGCATGAGTGAAGGAGGCTTTGTTGCGAAATAGGAAGCCGATTCTAAAATTTTGGATTGGATATGCTTAATGTTAGTCTGGAAGGAGAGTTTACAGTCTAACCAGACACCTAGGTATTTGTAGTTGTCCACATATTCTAAGTCAGAACCGTCCAGAGTAGTAATGCTGGTCGGGCGGGAGGGTGCGGGCAGCAATCGGTTGAAGAGCATGCACTTAGTTTTACTAGCATTTTAAAAGCAGTTGGAGGCCACGGAAGGAGTGTTGTAAGGCATTGAAGCTTGTTTGGAAGTTTTTTAGCACAGTGTCCAAAGAAGGGCCAGATGTATACAGAATGGTGTCGTCTGCGTAGAGGAGGATCAGAGAATCACCAGCAGCAGGAGCGACATCATTGATATATACAGAGAAAAGAGGTGGCCCAAGAATTGAACCCTGTGGCACCCCCATAGAGACTGCCAGAGGTCCGGACAACAGGCCCTCCAATTTGACACACTGAACTCTATCTGAGAAGTAGTTGGTGAACCAGGCGAGGCAGTCATTAGAGAAACTAAGGCTATTGAGTCTGCCGATAAGAATACGGTGATTGACAGAGTCGAAAGCCTTGGCCAGGTCGATGAAGACTGCTGCACAGCGTTGTCTTTTATCATTAGTGGTTATGATATCGTTTAGGACCTTGAGTGTGGCTGAGGTGCACCCATGACCAGCTCGGAAACCAGATTTCATAGTGGAGAAGATACGGTGGGATTCGAAATGGTCGGTGATCTGTTTGTTAACTTGGCTTTCAAAGATTTTAGAAAGGCAGGGCAGGATGGATATAGGTCTATAACAGTTTGGGTCTAGAGTGTGGGGGATAACCGCGGCAGCTTTCCAATCTTTAGGGATCTCGGACAATAAGATAGAGGTTGAATAGGCTAGTAGTAGGGGTTGCAACAATTTTGGCTGATAATTTTAGAAAGAAAGGGTCCAGATTGTCTAGCCCTGCTGCTTTGTCGGGCTCCAGATTTTGCCACTCTTTCAGAACATCAGCTGTCTGGATTTGGTTAAAGGAGAAGCGGGGGGGGACAAAAAAAGCTATCAATGGAACACAAAGGCGTGCTAAAGTCATTAGGTCTCCTTGACTGAGTAACTATTGGTGATATGGATGACTGCAAAGGAACAGTGCAATGCAGAAAGGGTATTCAAGAGATGGTCTCAATTCCCAATGGATGATGTCTTCCTTTCAGTTCAAATGTGTATTGAGTGGAGTGTCCTTCATGTTTTGAAAAGACTGAGTCGTGTTCCCTGTCAAGTGAAAATCCCTTCCCTGCACCACTGTTGTACCTGGCTGTCATCGTGACCATGGGCTCTGTAATACCCATAGTGTTGTGCAACAGGAGGTCCATGTCTCCTCTTTGTGAGGACAGAACACTGATGACAGCGGAGGGCAATCATCACACACGTGCATTCATGCACACACACACACCTCTGTTCTCGCCCTTCCACCCTGGGCTACTGATGGAGCTTTGGAGATAGAATCATAAGAAATTAAAGATACTGTCATTATTGCCCTTACTGTGCTTGTTCCCTTGGAAACAGACGACCCTTTCCCTGCACGAAGGGGCCCCTCCCTCTCTCCCCTTGGCTTGGTCTTTTCAAGGCAGTAGACACTGGCTCTACAGGACAAGAGCCTTCCAAACAGGGCTATGTTTTGAACTGTACTCAACTAGCGATAATGTGCTATATGCTGTTATAAAGGCACTCAAATCGTGACCACTTGTTGAGTTTCAACAGCACTTGGTGTGTGTGTGTGTGTGTGTGTGTGTGCGCGTGCAGTATGCGTGTGTGTACAGTATGCATGTGTGTAGTCCTTTACATTCGTACCTGAATACGGGTTGAAAATGGCTAATAAGCGCCTAAATTGGAACACAGTGGCTGCACAGTAACATGCTATACATGACGTCAGAGCTCTTTATTTTATAACTTAGCTGGTCGTGTTGGCAATAGAACAAGCTTTCAAATCATGCTCACCTGACCCAGATTGCGATTTATAATGGACCGTTTTTGAATTGTGTGAACAATTGTGATGGCGAGGATGCAGGGTTGTGTTCCTCAACGGCACGGCTACTGTAGGAGAGCTCAAAGTACCTTCGAGTTGATGACTCTTCTTTTGAAATTGCTTCAAACTGTGCACACTTAATTTTTTTGGTCTTATGTTGCACGAAACCCACATTTTCCAGGAATGGTCTTATCATTTTGCTGAATGTATCCAGAATATTTTCAGATTTCGTTATCAAAATCTGAAAAATCTCCGAAATGTTCCCTTTGAATTGCTACCATGGTTATGCATATGCTTTTCATATTACTTCTGTTATAAACATTTCAATTTAGCCCTATCCATATAGGCCAATTTCCACGAGTGTAAAGGGTTAACTGTCATGTGTGTGGTCCAGTTACAGAACAGACATTTACCCTACGGTGACACAGCTGTGGATGTGAGTGTCCATTTGTCTCTTGTCTGTCTTGGTGCACAAGAAAGAAGTGACTCTCACCCAGCCCAGATCACCGAGGTGTGACTAAACCCCTACCCAAGCCTCCTAAAGCCTCTCTTGAAGTCAGATTAAACTCCTTTCCTCCCTTTCTCTTCTCACCACCCGGCACTGAGGAATTCCCCTGAGCAGAAGACTTACTAGCCTCCTCTTAGGGGAATTACATTTAGGGGGAAAATGTAGCAGTTCCTTCCTCCATTTCCCTCATGAAACCTCTGCCAGCCCCGGCTGAGACTCCAGTGACTTTAAGCTAAGCTGCTCTGAGATGAATCACAGTTTCCACCCTACTAACCTCCACCAGGGCCGTGTTCAGTAGGCGCGAAACGGAAGAAAACGGAGTGAAACTATCTGAACTAGTCCAATAAGAGATTGTTGTGCTAAACATCGTGCAACAGTTTGCCATAATGAACACGACCCAGATTTCTCAGTACAGTGGGTGGAGAGGGAGAGCATTGTACAGTATAGGGAGCTAGTTGGTTAACACAGCTGGAATTAGGAGCCCTTACTGTATGTCTGAATGAGTAATGACATAAACCTGACATGACAAATCTAAATCCTTTCACAGTGGCTGCAAACAGAGCACCATACAGGAAGCTAGTTGGTTTTATTTATATTTAACTAGGCAAGTCGGTTAAGAACAAATTCTTATTTACAATGATGGCCTACACTGGCCAAACCCAGACTCCGCTGGGTCAGTTGTACGCCGCCCTACGGGACTCCCAATCACGGCCGGTTGTGATAGTCTGGATTCGAACCAGGGTGTCTGTAGTGACGCCTCTTGCACGGAGATGCAGTGCCTTAGACCGCTGCGCCACTCGGGAACACCGTGCAGGAACCCTTACGTCTCTGAATGAGTAATGTCATGGCGTTATAAACCTGACATGACCAGTCGAAACCCCATTCATGGATTTCACACTGAATGACATGACAAATGTGAGCGCATTCACATCAGTCAATGCTTGATGACCATCACATAAGCAATATTATAGTCAAGCACACTCGACCACTTCACGACAATGGAGTTGTATCGTATGCCATAACCAGGCTTAGCCTGCCACGAATGGTTATGCCTACCGTCCATGTTATATGATGCATATTGTATGGGTTATATGATGCATATTGTATGGGTTATATGATGCATAGGTAAGAGGAAGCTGCAGTAGTTCTGGGTTGTAAAAGTCACTGAAGCTATGCTATGCTCTAACAGACCTACTATTTCAGCTTTATGACCCAAACGCAAAAGAGTTTTATAGCAGATGAGGATGAGGGAAAGCTACATCCCACATACTGATACAGGGCTTTATTGTTTTATTGTAATTACCCATCCAACAAGCTGCTGAGAAGTCTGTTTGGGAGATATCTGATTAAATACCTACTGCAGTCCATAAGAGGGAGTATGTCATTATGTTGATATATTATGTTGTAAAGTAAGACTGCTGGAAATTCATGATTATCAGTGAGTATGACTTCATGCCACAGTAGATTCTAGGTTTTCATTAAGAAGCTGAACATACATATACATTATGAGTGTTGATGCAGGAAATAGCTGGAGGGATACTGGATCTATCCAACATAAATCATTGTTACAACCTTGATTGAGAATTAAAGGCCCCATGCAGTCAAAAACGTGATTTCCTGTGTTTTTGATATATTTCCACACTATGATGTTGGAATAATACTGTGAAATTGTGAAAATTATGATAATGTCCTTGTAGTGTAAGAGCTGTTTGGACAGAAAAGCGGCTGAAATTTCAGCCTGTTTTGGTGGGACGGATTTTTGGCCTGCCTGCTGATATCCCCAGGCGATAAATTAGTTGATAGACCAATAAGAAAGAAAGTTCCGAACCTCTCTGCCAATAAGTTTTCAGTTTTCCCTTCCCCACTCAGACCACTCCCAGACAATCCTAGCGAAATCATTTATTGAGAAATGCACTTTGCGAAGAAGCTATTTTTGATTATTTTGGACTATTTGAAAAGAATTCCCAGTAAGGTACTTAATTGTTATCTTCTGGGTATTTGATATTGCGATAGAAAAAGGCTGCATTGGACCTTTTTAAGTATGATCTGAAAACATCGATCAGACAGATTTTATGCGGATAACAGACACTTATTAATTCATCTATACTATTACAACCACTAAGATGGCCAAGCCAAATCGATAACCTATCGCTTCTTCTCCACAACATTTTTATTTCCCATTAAAACAGAAATATTGGAGTTGGCCAAGCTTGAGGGGAAATAAATCGCACAACACAATAATGTCTGAATAAATGTATTTCTCCAGTTTTAGAACTCCTCCACGACGTCACTTAACATGAAGGATGGTTACTCCTTCTGTCATCCACTCAGGCCATGGTTTATATTATATCAGAGAGGAGCAGATTTGGGGAAATATTGTCACCCCTTCCACTTCTGGATCTGTGAGTTTATGATAATACTATAACCTAACCGCTGACAGCCTTCATCATCATCATTATTATTATCACCATCATTTTCACCATTATCATTGCTATGGTGATCATAATCGTTGTCATTGTCTTAATGGTCGTGGTTTCGCCGTATTGCAATGTAAATTATTACAGATAATAGGCACTTGAGTCCCTAATACGCACCACACTAAATAAAATAAAACCAATTTGGATCTCTTAGAATTACTGTATGATTTGAAAACTATTTTTAGGTCCCATTTAGCTGAGTGCTCTGCATTATTGTGCATAGTGTTTCAGCGTTTTGGTAGTTTCCTTATTTATGGCTTCTCTGGTTGGTTTATGATGCAAGCAGCATTCTATCAATGTCACTTCCCTCCTATCCCCTGTCTCCTCCACCCACCCTCGGACTATCCATGTCTGGGTCGAGGTTGATTCACTGCCACATCGATTGGAGGTCGTCTCCAGACTCCCTCTCTCCCTGGTGTGGTGACTGACTGTCCTACTCCACTGTCCTTGACTTCTCCTCCGTCTCTTTGGCGTGACATGGAAGACCTGACACAGTCGGGTTAGAGGCAGGGCGCTCTGCTCTTAAACACGTTCTCTTGTTCGCCTCTCAAGAGCACTTCACACCATAACCGAGAGACACTGAGACACACAGAAGTGACTATCAGGCCTTTTAGCTGGAGTTCAGTAGACTTGTATTTAGAGGCTCACCTCACCATTAGAACCAGCACTTTTGTGCAACTTAAAGGGTGGTTATTGTATATCAATATAATTATTGCAATTACACTTATTATGGTCAAGCTCACCCAATGTTCTAACTAAAAGTACATAGACAACAACAAAAAACATGCTGCCTCGTGCCGGCAGTTTTCAACAGATGTGTGTTTTCATGTTCCTCATACGCAGCTAACTGTTCTAAACAGTTAATGAGAATTAACAGTAGAGTGACTAAGCCGAAGTGATGTTGAACAGCCTGTTGTGAGAGCCGGCAATGGGATGCCTTGCTTGCCTCTAAAAACCCTCGCCCCCACAGCAATCCTATTATTCTGACACATACTTCATAATCAAGTCAATGCGCTGATGTCTACATATCTTGATCACTTATTCCAGATCCCAAACACATTTCCATTCTCAAATCCACAGCAGTGAATGACAGAAACTAATGCATTTTCAATTGCAACCATTCGCCATGACATGAGCATGGTTTGATTTGTGTCGGGAACAACGGCAGGGAAACAGAGACATTATAATTCAGGTATTAATCCCTTGTTCTGCTGCTGGAGGGGTATTTGAAGATGTAATAAGTATTTATTGTAAAATCCACATTACATTGTGGCCCCTCCATAATTCATGGCGCCCTCGGTGTGAAATAATTAGATCACAGTGAGACCCTTCATTAAAAGTCAACATAACATTTTCTCTCTCTTCTAATGCCGTTTTCACCGGCTCATTTACTTCTCCTTTTCCATTAGAAAGCAAAGCCTTTTGAAACCTCACCAAGTCGTACAAAGTCTTGCTATCTTTTTGACGCCGTTATTTCTGATCCAGGTACAGCCAAAAAGTGATCAATCTACCAGGACTAATAATGCTACCAGGATGGGATTTGTGCCACAAATGCTAAAACATTAGCATTTGGAAACAGTTCCAGGGAAATAAACCCAAAGCATGGCTTGCTGTCATACTTTGTCCGTAGACTGCTTACAGGGTAAGGAAACCAATGTGTCATTTTGTAATTTGCTTGAACTATCCCTTTAACTCTGTACTTCTTGTTCTGATCCAAGTGCAGTCCTGGAAATCCACCACTTTGTCCACATTGCTCCTGATCCAGGAACTGTATAGTGATTCACAGCCATTGAGAGTTTCACCGATCCAAGTACAGCCATTGCATGCTCGGCTCATCCTTGTCTGTTCTTTAGGCCCCTAATGAAACTGTTGGTCCAACATGGCGGTGGTGATGGAGCAGTGGTGAAGCCCTAAGTGCTCCTTTCGGCCTGTAGGAGAACAGTGGGTCTAGTTTCACTGGCAGATATCCCCTCTAATAAGGACACTAGGGCCTGTATCCATGGAGACGCAGCCGTAACCTCTTCCATCTTCAGCCTTCTGCCCTTTGACCTTTCTCTTTCAACCACTAGCGAGGAAAGTGGCCCCTTCCAGAAACTCTAATAAAGAAACAATCACTTCAGGGCAGGTTACAGGTTGGGTCAAGTTTTTTTTTTTTTACAGTCTTAGCTGAACTGCAATGTTCCCCATTGTTCAGAATGACCCAATTTCTTCTGGAGCAGCAGGTTCCTCTAAAGTGGTCCTAAAAATACATACAGTAAAGGCACTTCTCAGAGCAGTTTGAGAGCACTGAAATAGAATAGACGTCGACTGACTTTAGCCTGTCTAATGGGTCTCATTATTATGGACGTTTTTAATGCCGCAGAGAGACCATAGTTCATCTCTTCCTCCGCATTTATTAGAGATTATAGACCGCTGTACTTCTCTCTGACTGCTGGGGCCTGACAGTGCAGTGTCTTCCTTCTCGGCCTCAAAGTCAAAGTAGACAAATTGTAATTGTCTACCTACTGTATATCATTATGTGACTTGATTCAGGAACCAAATAATTGCGAATATTTTATTGCGTGTTGGTTTGTTGCGACCATACTCACTTTACTCGCTTATAACACTCTGTGGCGTCGTGGCAGTTCATAACGATCTATCGGGGTAAATGGATGGTTCAGACCATTTGCCGGCTATACTGCAGACTTATGGCAGTTAGTTATTAATCATTTGGATTTACGGCGTGACGGCTTTCATCTGGGTGGCTGTGGTAATACGAGATATGGGTTGTGGTCTCGCGCGGGTATTGACTGGTCTGGACAAGCCAGTATCTCAGGGGTGAGATGGGCCGGGGTTGTTTATTCCTTTGGCCATCGTTGACGTGAACGTGAGATGTTGGCCTTGATGCTTACTGTGTTTCAGCCAGATCAGACTTCCTGAATAAATCTAGGCCCAGCCGATGCTCCACTAGGCTGGTTTTGATGGTCAGTAGGCCTATGTGTTGGTTTGAAAGCTAAAAGAAGCTTTGAGTGGGCACATTGCACCCTTCTACTTAGAATTTAGTGAAAATTGCTACTACAGAAACTGTGATAATGATGTAAAAAACCTCTTTAGTACATTTGTTACCCACCCTCTCACCGTCTGCTACTATAATGTAGCCTACATGTTGATATTGAGTAATTGGGTCATGAAAAAGTCAAAGGGGTAACAATTACTAGTGATAGCTGTTAACTGCGGTGCATCTCTGAACATCAATGCTATTGAACATCAATGCTATTCATTTGGTATAGAGCTAACAGCACAGAAGGCAATTGAGTTTGGTTAGGCCTGTGAGAGCCAGGGATATAGAGATATGTACTGGATGAAAGTATAAATGCAACATGCAACAATTTTAACATTTTTACTGAGTTACAGTTCATAAGGAAGTCAGTCAATTGAAATAAATTCATTAGGCCCTAATCTATGGATTTGACATGACTGGGCAGGGGCGCAGCCATGGGTGGGCCTGTGAGGGCATAGGCCCACCAACTTGGGAGCCAGGCCCACCCACTGAGGAGCCTGACCCAGCCATTCAGAATTCATTTTTCCCAACAAAAGGGATTTATTACAGACAGAAATACTCCTCAGTTTCATCAGCTCTCTGGGTGGCTGGTCTCAGACGATCCCGCAGCTGAAGAAGCCAGATGTGGAGGTCCAGGTCTGACGTGGTTACATGTTGTCTGTGGTTGTGAGGCCGGTTGGACGTACTGCCAGATTATCTAAAATGACGGAGGTGGCATATGGTAGAGCAATTAACATTACATTTTCTGGCAACTGCTCTGGTGTACATTCCTGCAATCAGCATGCCAATTGCACACTTCCTTAACTTGAGACATCTTTGGTGTTGTGTGACAAAACTGCACGTTTTAGAATGGCCTTTTACCGTCCCCTATGTAAAGATCATGCTGTTTAATCAGTCTCTTGATATGTCAGGTGGATGGATTATCTTGGCAAAGGAGAAATGCTCACTAACAGGGATGTAAACAAATATGAACACCACATTTGAGAGAGTAAGCTTTTTGAACATATGGAACATTTTTGGGATCTTTTTATTTCAGCTCATGAAACATGGGACCGACACTTTACATGTTCCATTTATATTTTTGTTCAGTGTACTATAGTTTGGAGAGATGGAAAGAGATACAAAAGATATAGCTACAATTCTGAGAGATCTATAGGCACAGACAGCAATCTGTAGCCAAGCTAAAAGACAGAGCCTTCAGAGACTATCTATTATTCAAGCAGCCAATACACTCAGCTCCACCACCACTATTATCCCCCAGTGTCTGAACTCAGCTCGGTTTCTAATGTGGTGCTCGTGTAGCCACACACTGGGTGTACTCGATGAGGCTGTGAGGATGCAGTGCCGTGCCGTTGTGTGTGTATGTGTGCCTGCGAGACAGTGAGGAGGTAGTGGTACAGTACTTTGGCTGCCGTAGGCTGTACAAGCCATCTGGAGAGCTGATTAGCCAGACATAGTTTTTTCCCCCCTCTGCTCTTAGTGGTGTCTGTTCTATGTCTTGCAAGACTTCAGGCTAATTTAGATCTGCTCAAGCTATGATACAGGAAAACCCATCAAGTTGTCTCACTCTTCTTCTCTCTCTCTCTCTGCAGTTTGCTGTTTCGTGGTCCACAAGAGGTGCCATGAGTTTGTCACGTTCTGCTGCCCCGGTGCGGATAAGGGTCCCGACACAGACGTAAGTAGCCGTAGCCCGCCCTCTACCCCGCATCTTCTCACCGCCTCTCCACTCTTAGGGTCTCTAAGCTTCTGTCGATGTACCCCTCTCAAAACGCACCCCTAGCGAAAGGGGGCACCGCCAAGCCACGTCTCTTCTAAGTCTGCATCCCAAATGGCACCCTATTACCATATAGTGTATAGCTATATGTATAGGGTGCATTTTGGGACGCAGGCTAAGTATATGGTTACTCTCAAAGTGACAGCCTTGCAGGACGGACCATACGTCCTTGTCTCGTTCACCGGGGCTGACCATTAAGGAAGAAGAATGAGTCTGCTCCTTGTTTGACAGGAGATCATTGTATGTGGAGGCCCAAAGCTGTAGTATCATACATCACCTTGCTCTGGGTATTGGGAGGCCAGTCAGGCTATTTTTTTTGGCTTGAAGTTGTAGGAATTTCATTTCGGCGGAGTTCTTTGGTTTGGTATCATAAAGAAGTTGGCTCTGTACTCTACTTTCAAACACCTGACAAGAAGTTTCCATTTAAAATGGTGCGTTTTGAAACGGAAAACAAAAATGACCCTCTCCGTTTCGGTGAGTTATTTTCTCAATTTGATGCCTAATGAACGCAACCGTTCACTTTAAATTCAGTGACTTTGGACACGTCTGCTTTAATCTCTCACTCTGGCGGGGGGTCGGTTAATGTGTCCAGGACAGGGCTCTCTGGATGAATCATACCAGCTGATGGCCAGCTTACCTCGTTTCACCTCAATATAACGCATTTTATCTTCCGAAGGGTCACTTTGTCCCAGTCATTATGTCACTCGAGGACACTTCCAGGTCCACTCCAAAGCACTCAGATGTGTACACTCGTTTACTCCCTGTTAAGAGCTGGGACATGGGGGAGATCCCCCATGATTAAGACTTTTGATTGACCCCAGTAGTCTAAATAAATGACAACCCACACCAGTGTCATACTTGGGGGTGATGAAATCCCGCTATGCCCTCAGACGAACCATCAAACAAGCAAAGCGTCAATACAGGATTACGATTGTAGTAGGATTCACAGGCTCTGAAGCTCGTTGGATGTGGCAGGACTTGAAAACTATTAGATTACAAAGGGAAACCCAGACGCGAGCTGCCCTACTAGACAAGCTAAATACCCTTTTATGCTTGCTTCGAGGCAAGCAACACTGAAGCATGCATGAGAGCATTAGCTGTTCTGGATGACTGTGTGATAACGCTCTCGGTAGCCGATGTGAACTAAACCTTAAAACAGGTCAACAATCACAAAGCCGCTGGGCCAGACTGATTAGCAGGACATGTACTCCAAGCATGCGCAGACCAACTGTCATGTGTCTTCACTGACATTTTCAAACTCTCCCTAACCGAGTCTGTAATGCCTACATGTTTCAAGCAGGCAACCATAGTACCTGTGCCCAAGGAAGCGAAGGTAACCTGCCTAAATGATTACCGCACCGTGAGACTCACATTGGTAGCCCTGAAGTGCTTTGAAAGGCTGGTCATGGCTCACATCAACAGCATCCTCCCGGACACCCTAGACCCACTTCAATTCGCATACCGCCCCAACAGATCCACAGATGACGCAATCTCAATTGCACTCCACACTGCCCTTTCTCACCTCGACAAAAGGAACACCTATGTGAGAATGCTGTTCATAGACTACAGCTCAGCGTAAAACACCATAATGCCCATGAAGCTCATCACCAAGCTAAGGACTCTGGGACTAAATACCTCCCTCTGTAACTGGATCCTGGACTTTCTGACGGGTCGCCCCCAGGTGGTAAGAGTAGGCAACAACACATCTGCCACGTTGATCCTTAACACTGGGGTGTGTACTTAGTCCCCTCCTGTATTCCCTGTTCACCCACGACTGCATGGCCAAACATGACTCCAACACCATCATTAAGTTTGCTGACGACACAGCAGTGGTAGGCCTGATCACCGACAACGATGAGACGGCCTATAGGGAGGAGATCAGAGACCTGGCAGTGTGGTGCCAGAACAACAACCTCTCCCTCAATGTGAGCAAGACAAAGGAGCTGATCGTGGACTACAGGAAAAGGTGGGCCGAACAGGCCCCCATGAACATCGATGGGGCTGTAGTGGAGCGGGTCAAGAGTTTCAAGTTCCTTGGTGTCCACATCACCAACATACTATCATGGTCCAAACATACCAAGACAGTCGTGAAGAGGGCATGACAAAACCTTGGCATGGGTCCCCAGATCCTCAAAAGGTTATACAGCCTTACCATCGAGAGCATCCTGACCAGTTGCATCACAACTGCTCGGCATCTGACCTCAAGACGCTACAGAGGGTAGTGTGTATGGCCCAGTACATCACTGTGGCCAAGCTTCCTGCCATCCAGGACCTAAACAATAGGTGGTGTCAGAGGAAAGCCCATAAAATTGTCAGAGACTCCAGTCACCCAAGTTATAGATTGTTTTCTCTGCTACCACACGGCAAGTGGTACCGGAGCGGAGGTCTAAAAGGCTCCTCAACAGCTTCTACCCCCAAGCCATAAGACTGCTGAACAGTTAATAAAATCGCCACTGGACAATTTACATTGACCCCCCCCCCCCCTTTTGTACACTGCTGTTACTCGCTGTTTATTATCTGTGCATAGTCACCCCCCCCCCCCACCTACATGTACAAATTACCTCAACTAACCTGTACCCCCGCACACTGACTCGGTACCGGTGCCCCCTGTATATAGCCTCATTATTGTTATTCTTATTGTGTTACTTTTTATTATACATTTTTATTTTCGTCTACTTGGTAAATATTTTCTTAACCCAACATTGCAGTTCAAGAAGAGTTAAGGGCTTGTAAGTAAGCATTTCACGGTAAAGTCTACACTTGTTGTATTCGGCGCATGTGACAAATAAAGTTTGATTTGATCACATAAAAAAATCTGACATTAACTTTCAGCATCTGCGTTTTAAATCTCTCCTGAATAAATCTTACTTGGATCTCTACTTAGATTCCATAGCAGTGGATGAAGAGTGACTCTGTGGGAGTGTGTCCTCCTAGCACGTTAGGTGTGAAGGTACACTAGCCTGGGATAGCAGCACAGCTCTGACTGTTTGCGTCCCAAAACACATCCTATTCCCTATATAGTGCGCTAGGTTTGACCAGAGCCCTGGTCCAAAGTAGTGCACTAATATAGGGAATAGGATGCCACTTGGGACTCAACTTCTTTTTCCCCCTCATGGCGTTCTCTGCGTGGCCCCGCATCTGGAGATGTCATTCAAGCTCCTCAACCATCCGCTGCCTTTTTAACATAGCGACCCGGGGATGACACACAAGCTCTAAAGAAAATAGTACGTGCTAAGGCACATGTGTCAAACTCATTCCGCGGAGGGCTGAGTGTCTGCGGGTTTTCCCTCCTCCCTTGTACTTGATTGATGAATTAAGGTCACTAATTAGTAAGGAACTCCCCTGACTTGGTTGTCCAGGTCTTAATTAAAAGGCCAAAACAAAAACCAGCAGACACTAGGCCAGCGTCTTCCAAACTCGGTCCTCGGGAACCCAAGGGTGCGTGTTTTGGGTTTTGCCCTGACATGCTGACCACACCGGTCGCGTCGCGCGCCAACGAGCGTCTGCATTGCCAGGCGCTAAAATAGAAGTTGATTCTATTTGTGACACAGAACACACTGCAAGTCCTGCTAAGCTGAGGTCAGTTGTGGTAACGCACCTTATTATGAAAGTTAGTTGCCAATCGCCATATAAAGTCCAACGAAGAAAAAGAAGCCTGGGAGGAGGAGAGATGACTAGAAACAATTCGGTTGACCGTTTTATGTGTGGATTAATTGTCGGAGTAGAGAACCTTGTGCATTTCAGGTAAAATAACTCAATGTTGATATCCCAGGACAAATTAGCTAGCAACAGCAAGCTAGCTAGCTAAATAGGACAAATTAGCTAGCAACTGCAATCTTGCTAGATAAATTGCCATAAATGTTTAATGCTTTTTGACCTGTCCCCAAATTAATATAATTGGTATAGAGTTTGTTTTGATATTGCAACCTGTGTCGTGAGTTTGGTGTGGAGGGACAAAATCAATTTGGGCACGATGGTGGACGCACGCGTCCGGTTTGGGCATGATGTAACACAGCTGATTCAAATGATCAAAGCTTGATGATTAGTTGATTAATTGAATCAGCTGTGGAGTGCTAGGGCAAAAAAACTAAACAAGCACCCCTTGGGGTCCCGAGGACCAAGTTTGGGAATACCCTGCACTAGGCCTTCCATGGAATGAGTTTGACAGCCCTGTGCTAAGTGGTTGTCTTTGCTAGTGGGACTAAGAGGGGTTATAATGATAAGGGCAGCAGGTAACTCCCCATTTTGTCAGCATTACAAATATATGTTCATGTCCATTATAGTAATCCAACTTTATGGATTTATTAGGGCAGAAGTTGTCATTAGGCACAGATCGAGGACCAGCTTACCAACCCCCAAACTTAAACTTGTGAAGAACATAGTGACTTTAGATCTAGGGCAACTGCATCCTATCAGATATGTTATTAGCAAATGTGTCATCTGTGGCCACATTTCTCAGCACACAGTGACAGATTGTTGAGTTACATAATGTAAGAAAAGCACTGTTCCTACTAGGATGTGTCTGGTTCAAGGGCTTACAGAATGCATCCAAACAAAAAGTGTGCGTTTTATTGAGTCTGCTAATGTAGCCAAAATGACCGCGGCGAACCAACGTCAGCCTCGCGAAATACCCACAGCTACCCACATCTTAATAATTTAGCCCATTTCACATGGGATGTGCATCCCAAATGGCAACCTATTGCCTATATAGTGTACTACTTTTGAACAGGACCCATTAGTGCACTATATAAGGAATGGGGTGCCATTTGGGACGCAGGGAGGATGTACAATGCAGGGGGATATTGGCGGTTGTAATGCAGGGGGATATTGGTGGTTGTAATACAGGATATTTGCTCACCACAAGGAGCTATTGCAATGTGAATTGCCCAGCCGGGATAGATTCACTGCACATGTTAGCTCTATGTGCAGTTTCCCCTAGCAACCTAGGTTGGCAATCCAAAATAAAGGCTGAATACTAGGAGCAAAAACCATAGTTCTGTCCCAAATGGGACCCTATTGCCTATATTCAAAAAATCCAAAAAATCTAATTTATTTATATAGCCCTTCGTATATCAGCTGAAATCTCAAAGTGCTGTACAGAAACCCAGTCTAAAACCCCAAACAGCAAGCAATGCATGTGAAAGAAGCACGGTGGCTAGGAAAAACTCCCTAGGAAAAACTCCCTAGAAAGGCCAAAAACCTAGGAAGAAACCTAGAGAGGAACCAGGCTATGAGGGGTGGCCAGTCCTCTTCTGGCTGTGCCGGGTGGATATTATAACAGAACATGGTCAAGATGTTAAAATGTTCATAAATGACCAGCATGGTCAAATAATAATAATCATAGTAGTTGTCGAGGGTGCAACAAGCACGTCCGGTGAACAGGTCAGGGTTCCGTAGCCGCAGGCAGAACAGTTGGAGCAGCAGCATGGCCAGGTGGACTGGGGACAGCAAGGAGTCATCATGCCAGGTAGTCCCGAGGCATGGTCCTAGGGCTCAGGTCCTCCGAGAGAGAAAGAAAGAGAGAATTAGAGAGAGCATATTTAAATTCACACGACACCGGATAAGACAAGAGAATACATCTTGACCATGTTCTGTTATAATATCCACCCGGCACAGCCAGAAGAGGACTGGCCACCCCTCATAGCCTGGTTCCAGATGTAACAGACTGACCCTAGCCCCCCGACACATAAACTACTGCAGCATAAATACTGGAGGCTGAGACAGGAGGGATCAGAAGACACTGTGGCCCCATCCGATGATATATTGTGCACTACTATGTTGTGCACGATGATATATTGTGCACTACTTTCCATAGGGCTCTGGTCAGAAGTAGTGCACTAAACAGGGAATAGGGTTCCATTTGGGACCCTAACCCTGACTCTGTCTGACTTGGGGCACTTCAGAAATTTGGAAAAGCGAACATAATGAAGAATAGGTTCCTAAAGCAAAGTGTACTGTAAAGGTCTAATGAAAAACTCACGTCAAGCAATCTCCAAATACCACCCTTTCCACTTGAGCTATAGGTCCATGTTTTCCCGGAGTCACGATGCGGCTCAATTAGCTAGATTAGTGCAATTAACCGCTTCAAAATGGTTTCATTACGCCACTCTGCTCTTTGTTGCCAACAGAGGCTTGGCTAGTATGTGTAGTGTTTTGCAGAACAAGCTCGATTAATAATTAGGGCTGGGAATTGCCAGGAACCTCACAATACGATATCACGATACTTATTTGGCGATATGTATTGCGATTCTCACGATTCTATATGTATTGCGATTCGAGGCTGTGATTTTATTCGACGTTCCAAACATATTGCTCACCATATGTCTGCTGCAGAGATACAAGAGAGAGCCATGAATAAAATAGTTTTGATCAGTCATGGAATTAAAAGTGCTAAAAACAGATTGTTCTCCATCTTCTTTTTAAATAGGGAACCAAACTATGAAGGAAAAATGTTGGTGAAGGTACAGCCAACTAGCACAAAAATAACATTGCGATATTGTCAAAGCGATACGATTTATCGTCAGAAATAATATCCCGATATGTAACTGTATCAATTTTCTTTCTCCATCACTATTAATAATACATGGATTTCCTGGTCTAGATTCCCTTGTCTGCTCTGGTTTGAGCAGAACTTGACCTGAGATAAGAGTCATTAACTTCCAGCCTGTACTCTCAGCCTTAAAGAGACTCAGGCTGCATTCCTAATGACACCCTATTCCTTACATAGTGTACTACTTGGGGTAATACATTGGCTGTGTTTACTCAGGCAGACCAATTCTGATCTTTTTTTCACTAATTGGTATTTTGACCGATCAGATGTGAAACTATCTGATGTGATTGGTCGAAAGACCAATTAGTGGGGGAAAAAATTCTGAATTGGGCTGCCTTGTGTAAACGCAGCCATCGACTCTTGGTCTAAAAACAGTGCACTATATAGGGAATAGGTTGTCATTTGTGCTGCAGCCTTAGCCTGAGAGAGCCAGTGGCTGAGTCATGAAGGCCCCTTCCTGCCTCCCTCCCCAGTCTATGAACTCAGGAGTCTGAGTAGGCCCTGCCTCATGCCAGACGGTAAATGTAACCTGCTAGCCGCCCATGTGTCTATGATGTAATCACGCCCGTCTCTGGCATACTCCAACCCCCCTCGCCCCCCTTTTCACCCCTCGCACCCTACGGAGTCGAATACCAGCGTGTGCTCTCAGTAGCACATGCCCCTGCGCTTCCATGCCAGACCACAGGAGGTTGGTGGCAACTTAATTGGGGAAGACAGGTTTGTGGTAATGGCTGGAGCGGAATGAGATGGAATGGTATCAAATACAACAATCCCATGGTTTCCATATGTTTGATGCCATTCCATTTGCTCCGTTCCAGCAATTGTGAGCCGTCCTCCCCTCAGCAGCCTCCACTCTGTCAGACGTTCCAAAGAGAACGTGGCTCACACAGAGTTCTGGAAATTCGAAGCGACATTTTTGTGCTGAGCACGCTCTTTATCTCATTTTTTTGTGTTGAAATGTACAGCGGAGCAGAGGGTGCTGCTGTCCCTGCTTCTTTAGCCAAATGAAAACCCATGACCTCTCTCCTCCCTTTCTCTCTTCCGCGCTCTCTTTCTCTCTCTTTCTCCCTCTCTTTCTCCCTCTCTTTCTCTTCTCTCTCCTCTCTTTTTCTCTCTCTCACATGCGGTGCACACACAGGCACTGTCTCCCCCTCTTTCTTTTTTCTATTTTTTTTTCTTTCTTTCTTTTTTCTTTCTTTCTTTTTTTTTTTCTTTCTTTCTTTTTTCTTTCTTTCTTTTTTTCTTTCTTTCTTTTTTTCTTTCTTTCTTTCTTTTTTCTTTCTTTCTTTTTTCTTTCTTTCTTTTTTTCTTTCTTTCTTTCTTTCTTTCTTTCTTTCTTTCTCTCAGCACAGTCATTGGAGCCTGAGTTGCTCCTTATAACTGTCACATAGAATTACATTAATGAATGAGACCCAGGCTAACTAGACTACAGCAGACCCATTAATTCAGTGTGGCTGAGGAAGTTTGGGGGGGGTCAACAGGCTTAGTACATGCAATGTTGTTAATGAGGTTGCTTTAATGAGCCTCTTGTTTGAATCATTTATAATAACTACAAATATATATTTTTTTATAATAGCTGCTTCCCAAATGGCACCATATTCCCTGTATAGTGCACTGCTTTTGACCAGGGGCTCTGTTCAAAAGTAGTGCACTATATAGGGAATATGGTGCCATTTTGGACACCGCCAATGCCTCAATGCACAGGATGGCTGAATGCCTCTTTGTCCCTCCCACACAAATGAATGGTGTCAGATCATTGAGTCTGTATGGTTAATGAGGTTGGCCATACCACACAGAGCTAATTATTATGATCCACTGTCATGCAGGCTACTTGATCAAACAGCACTAAATGAAAACGAGACATTGGCTGAACATGAGATATTACTCATTACTACCATCTACTGATGTGAGAAGAGTGATGCCATCTGTGGTGAGAATATAATATCAGTCATCATAGTTGTCGTATACATGTGCATATATGGAGTAATCTGGTTATCAATTCATGTATGTACAATGATGGTAAAATATTACTTGTGAATGTGATTACTTTCAAAACAATGTTATTGAGCTAATGCTTATTTTCTTACTATAGGAATGAAGCAGTGTTCCCTTTCAGCGTTTTCATCAAGGATTAATTCAGCAGCAATGGCAGAGTTATATATGGGACAGTTTTATGTGTTTGTCACACATTTGTGGGGCCTTAACTATGTTTGTATAAGACCAAGTATAAATAACTTCAGTGGCAGCCAAGATTTAGCCTAATGTCAGTCATCATCGTTGTCATATATGCATATAGGGGAAACACTGCTTTTGATGCAGGAGAGATCCCTTATTTCCTTGAGTTTCATTCCAAAACGTTATATATCAATTTTCAGAAATGTTGGTAAACTAGCTTTTATTGCTTGTTCAACTCTGAGCGGTTGTTTTGGGCCCTGCACAGAGCCTGGGACGTTTTTAAAAATCTGAAATTGAAGGCCTTGTGTTTTTGGAAATCACTTGATGGTTTCAGAGAGATGAATAATGGTTTGTTGCAAAATGCTAAACTCAGAAAAAAAAAAGAAACGTCCTCTCACTTTCAACTGCGTTTATTTTCAGCAAACTTAACATGTGTAAGTATTTGTAAGAACATAAGATTCAACAACAGACATAAACTGAACAAGTTCCACGGACATGAATTTGAATGTGTCCCTGAATAAAGGGGAGGGGGTCAAAATCAAAAGTAACAATGCAGCTGGTGGCCACACCAGATACTGACTAAGTACTGCAGTGCATCTCCTCTTCATGGACTGCACCAGATTTGCCCGTTCTTGCTTTGAGATGTTACCCCACTCTTCCACCAAGACACCTGCAAATTCCCAGACATTTCTGGGGGGGAATGGCCCAAGCCCTCATCCTCCGATTCTACAGGTCCCAGATGTGCTCAATGGGATTGAGATCCGGGCTCTTCGCTGGCCATGGCAGAACTCTGACATTCCTGTCTTGCAGGAAATCACGCACAGAACGAGCAGTATGGCTGGTGACATTGTCATGCTGGAGGGTCATGTCAGGATGAGCCTGCAGGAAGGGTACCACATGAGGGAGGAGGATGTCTTCCCTGTAACGCACAGCGTTGAGATTGCCTGCAATGACAACAAGCTCAGTCCGATGATGCTGTGACACACTGCCCCAGACCATGATGGACCCTCCACCTCCAAATCGATCCCGCTCCAGAGTACAGGCCTCGGTGTAACGCTCATTCCTTTGACGATAAACGCTAATCCAACCATCACCCCTGGTGAGACAAAACCGCGATTTGTCAGTGAAGAGCACTTTTTGCCAGTCCTGTCTGGTCCAGCGACGGTGGGTTTGTGCCCATAGGCGATGTCTGTCTGGTGAGGACCTGCATTAAAACAGGCCAACAAACCCTCAGTCCAGCCTCTCTCAGCCTATTGCGGACAGTCTGAGCACTGATGGAGGGATTGTGCGTTCCTGATGTAACTTGGGCAGTTGTTGTTGCCATCCTGTACCTGTCCCGCAGGTGTGATGTTCAGCTATACCGATCCTGTGCAGGTGTTGTTACACGTGGTCTGCAGGACAGGAAGGACGATCAGCTGTCCGTCCCGTCTCCCTGTAGCGCTGTCTTAGGCGTCTCACAGTACGGACATTGCAATTTATTGCCCTGGCCACATCTGCAGTCCTCATGCCTCCTTGCAGCATGCCTAAGGCACGTTCACACAGATGAGCAGGGACCCTGGGCATCTTTCTTTTGGTGTTTTTCAGAGTCAGTAGAAAGGCCTCTTTAGTGTCTTAAGTTTTCATAACTGTGACCTTAATTGCCTACCGTCTGTAAGCGTCTTAATTAACAACCGTTCCACATGTGCATGTTCATTAATTGTTTATGGTTCATTTGTATTTTTTTATTTAACTAGGCAAGTCAGTTAAGAACAAATTCTTATTTTCAATGACAGCCTAGGAACAGTGGGTTAACTGCCTTGTTCAGGGGCAGAACAACAGATTTTTACCTTGTCAGCTCAGGGATTCGATCTAACCACTAGGCTACCTGCCGCCCCATTGAATAAACATGGGAAACAGTGTTTAAACCCTTGACAACGAAGATCTGTGAAGCTATTTGGATTTTTACGAATTATCTTTGAAAGACAGGGTCCTGAAAAAGGGACGTTACTTTTTTTGCTGAGTTTATAAATCTGCCCCACTCTCAGAGAAATAAGTAGTACCGCTAGGTTTTACAGTCAAATGTAACAAATAACTACATTTTCATAAAGAAATGTACACATTCTACATTTGTGACATCTATATTTCTATACAGTAATATGAGATATGTATGTAAAAGATTTACATTTGAAACTTTAGTCATTTATTATATGCTTTTATCCAGAGCGACTTAGTAAGTGCATCCATCTTAAGATTGCTAAGTGAGACGCATATCACAGTCAAATATACAGGATATGAATATTCTGTTCCCGAAAAAAAAACAAAAAATACTGTATATAGTGTTTTGTAAAGAAGCTGTACCTATAAGCAGATGTGGATATAGGTTTTTCAAAATAAACTCTTCATATGTTGTTGAATGTGTGGCTCAGTTGGTAGAGTGTGGCACTTGCAACGTCAGGGTTGTGGGTTCGATTCCCATGGGGGACCAGTACAGAAAATGTATAAAGTCACTACTGGAAGTCGCTCTGGATAAGAGCGTCTGCTAAATGACTAAAATGTTAAATGTAAATATCTCCATTGTATATGAATACACTCATGGCTGTTTAGTCATACATTTTCCTTTACTTCGTGAGAGTGAAATATGAAGTCATAAAAGCACAACTCATTCCTACTTTAACAGTTTTATTGGAACAAGAATGAATTATGCAAAGCCTGTAGCAGAAGTATGAAATGAATCTTCTATATTGTGATGTACTGTGTATATATGCATATTATTTGCATTAAGCATATTGTGCCCCTCAACCTGCCAGAAGTTCTTCAGTCACTGGTCCTAGAGACCCACAGAGCGTTTGAGCAGGGCAGGCTTGTATTCCAGCCCAGCACTGACACACTCCGTCACCTAATCACAGAGCCCTTGAATAGTCGAATCGGGTGCATTGGCACCGGGCTAGCACAAAAACCTGCACACCCTGTGGTTCTGTAGGACCAGGACCGAAGAACTGTGGGTTCCAACGACTGAGCAGTCAGATGAGAAGAGAAGAAAATGAGAAAATAAAAATAAAAGCTTTTGTTGGTAGAGCATGGAGCTTGCAATGCCAGCATAGAGGGCTCAACACCCGGCACCACCCATACATTAAACAAAAATGCACGCTTGACTGTAAGTCGCTTTGATAAGTGTCTGCTAAATAGTACATTATTACAAGTAAGAAGACGTGCATGGTGATGAGAAGAGGGTAGGTAGGGTCTTCCCATGCCCCCTTTAAGCCAGGGGACAAGGGGTAAAAACAACTGTTTATTATGTCTAGTAAATGTTTATTATGAACTTTGGCCCTGCATCCAAGGATGCCTGAAAACTATCTCCCAACTATTCGCAAGGGATAATTAGCTTTCATTACAAATAATGAACCAGACCTAGTGAACATGTTGTCGTCTACTTAAATATTTAGAATGTTTTTTTTTCTTCGCTTGGGGAAAGGGCCACTTCAGGAAGTGCCTGTTGGTGAGTCTGGCAGCACATGTTTTAGTACGTAGTGAGCTGCAGTATGTTACCCTGGTGAAGTACATGTCCCGTAGAAATCAGGCCCAGTACCTCATCATACGACTGGGATTGAAGATGATAAAGACCTATAACCCTGTTTTGATAAGGGCATAAAGCGTTTACCATCGTCCAAAACATGTACACGTATGCACTGCGGTGTTCTAGACTTTATTTGGGGACCGTTGGCTTTCATACTTTTCAAAGTCTCAGCGCAGCACATTCAACACATTCAAATGAGTAGAGAACGTGTACCGGCGACGTGTTGGTTAGGAATTGTGGGGAGGTGCGCGTTCGAGCTGTGCGTTCGAACTGTGCGTCCCCCGTAGCGATGTCACAATGGGACCCCGGACTATCACGTCCTAGCATCTGTGGATTATGAATTATGCGTAAGGCTCACAGTCTAACCTACAGCTCAGTCCCAGTGAGCAAAACTGGTTGAAAGGACATCATTACAACCTGTTTACAACCACAACTTGTAATCTGCAACCAGTTGTCCACTGGGTATAACCTACAGCCCAGTGTTTTGACTCATAACTCAGCGATTCCAAACAGTGATGAGCGATCACTGGAGAGCTTGTTTTTAGACATGGCTGCTGAACTCATGTAAGCTTTGACATAGGCCAGTAGACCAACACGTTGGCGACTGTACCAAAACTGTGGGTCTTATTTTAACAAGCAAGCTATGTGCCAAGATCTGAAATCCCATTTCATAAAGTACAATATTCCTCTTAAATATGGGAATGGTCCACCCCTTTCCTAGTCCATCACTCACAGCAAAATGAGCCTTCAAATAATGAAATAAAACACACACACACACACAAGCCAATTGTAATGACTGACCCGTTTAACTCTAGCTTTAGATGGATAGAGCATGGCTGACTGACCCGTTTAACTCTAGCTTTAGATGGATAGAGCATGGCTGACTGACCCGTTTAACTCTAGCTTTAGATGGATAGAGCATGGCTGACTGGCCCGTTTAACTCTAGCTTTAGATGGATAGAGCATGGCTGACTGACCCGTTTAACTAGCTTTAGATGGATAGAGCATGGCTGACTGACCCGTTTAACTCTAGCTTTAGATGGATAGAGCATGGCTGACTGACCCGTTTAACTCTAGCTTTAGATGGATAGAGCATGGCTGACTGACCCGTTTAACTCTAGCTTTAGATGGATAGAGCATGGCTGACTGACCCGTTTAACTCTAGCTTTAGATGGATAGAGCATGGCTGACTGACCCGTTTAACTCTAGCTTTAGATGGATAGAGCATGGCTGACTGACCCGTTTAACTCTAGCTTTAGATGGATAGAGCATGGCTGACTGACCCGTTTAACTCTAGCTTTAGATGGATAGAGCATGGCTGACTGACCCGTTTAACTAGCTTTAGATGGATAGAGCATGGCTGACTGACCCGTTTAACTCTAGCTTTAGATGGATAGAGCATGGCTGACTGACCCGTTTAACTCTAGCTTTAGATGGATAGAGCATGGCTGACTGACCCGTTTAACTCTAGCTTTAGATGGATAGAGCATGGCTGACTGACCCGTTTAACTCTAGCTTTAGATGGATAGAGCATGGCTGACTGGCCCGTTTAACTCTAGCTTTAGATGGATAGAGCATGGCTGACTGACCCGTTTAACTCTAGCTTTAGATGGATAGAGCATGGCTGACTGACCCGTTTAACTCTAGCTTTAGATGGATAGAGCATGGCTGACTGACCCGTTTAACTCTAGCTTTAGATGGATAGAGCATGGCTGACTGACCCGTTTAACTCTAGCTTTAGATGGATAGAGCATGGCTGACTGACCCGTTTAACTCTAGCTTTAGATGGATAGAGCATGGCTGACTGGCCCGTTTAACTCTAGCTTTAGATGGATAGAGCATGGCTGACTGGTCCAGTTTGTCAATGTGTGGAGACGGTGTGTGTCTGTGCGTTTGTGTTTGATGTGTGTATTTGCATATGCACGTGTGCGTGTCCGATAGATAGACGTGTGAATGATTTGTTTTTTTATGTCCTTAATCCTTGATACAGTCATTAGTCAGACAGTGATATCTATCTCCCTAATCCCTGATAGTCATGAGTCAAACAGTGATATCTATCTCCATCTCCCTAATCCCTGATACAGTCATTAGTCAAACAGTGATATCTATCTCCATCTCCCTAATCCCTGATACAGTCATTAGTCAAACAGTGATATCTATCTCCATCTCCCTAATCCCTGATAGTCATTAGTCAAACAGTGATATCTATCTCCATCTCCCTAATCCCTGATACAGTCATTAGTCAAACAGTGATATCTATCTCCCTAATCCCTGATAGTCATGAGTCAAACAGTGATATCTATCTCCATCTCCCTAATCCCTGATACAGTCATTAGTCAAACAGTGATATCTATCTCCATCTCCCTAATCCCTGATAGTCATTAGACAGTGATATCTATCTCCATCTCCCTAATCCCTGATACAGTCATTAGACAGTGATATCTATCTCCATCTCCCTAATCCCTGATACAGTCATTAGTCAAACAGTGATATCTATCTCCATCTCCCTAATCCTTGATAGTCATTAGTCAAACAGTGATATCTATCTCCATCTCCCTAATCCTTGATACAGTCATTAGTCAAACAGTGATATCTTTCTCCATCTCCCTAATCCCTGATACAGTCATTAGTCAAACAGTGATATCTATCTCTCTAATCCTTGATAGTCATTAGTCAAACAGTGATATCTATCTCCATCTCCCTAATCCTTGATACAGTCATGAGTCAAACAGTGATATCTATCTCTCTAATCCTTGATAGTCATTAGTCAAACAGTGATATCTATCTCCATCTCCCTAATCCTTGATACAGTCATTAGTCAAACAGTGATATCTATCTCCATCTCCCTAATCCCTGATACAGTCATGAGTCAAACAGTGATATCTATCTCCATCTCCCTAATCCCTAATACAGTCATTAGTCAAACAGTGATATCTATCTCCATCTCCCTAATCCCTAATACAGTCATTAGTCAAACAGTGATATCTATCTCCCTAATCCCTGATAGTCATGAGTCAAACAGTGATATCTATCTCCATCTCCCTAATCCCTGATACAGTCATTAGTCAAACAGTGATATCTATCTCCATCTCCCTAATCCCTGATAGTCATTAGACAGTGATATCTATCTCCATCTCCCTAATCCCTGATACAGTCATTAGACAGTGATATCTATCTCCATCTCCCTAATCCCTGATACAGTCATTAGTCAAACAGTGATATCTATCTCCATCTCCCTAATCCTTGATAGTCATTAGTCAAACAGTGATATCTATCTCCATCTCCCTAATCCTTGATACAGTCATTAGTCAAACAGTGATATCTTTCTCCATCTCCCTAATCCCTGATACAGTCATTAGTCAAACAGTGATATCTATCTCTCTAATCCTTGATAGTCATTAGTCAAACAGTGATATCTATCTCCATCTCCCTAATCCTTGATACAGTCATGAGTCAAACAGTGATATCTATCTCTCTAATCCTTGATAGTCATTAGTCAAACAGTGATATCTATCTCCATCTCCCTAATCCTTGATACAGTCATTAGTCAAACAGTGATATCTATCTCCATCTCCCTAATCCCTGATACAGTCATGAGTCAAACAGTGATATCTATCTCCATCTCCCTAATCCCTAATACAGTCATTAGTCAAACAGTGATATCTATCTCCATCTCCCTAATCCCTAATACAGTCATTAGTCAAACAGTGATATCTATCTCCCTAATCCCTGATAGTCATGAGTCAAACAGTGATATCTATCTCCATCTCCCTAATCCCTGATAGTCATTAGACAGTGATATCTATCTCCATCTCCCTAATCCCTGATACAGTCATTAGTCAGACAGTGATATCTATTGGCTACAGTACTGGAGGTAGAGCTATACAGTGCATTGGGAAAGTATTCAGACCCCTTGACTTTTCCACATTTTGTTGCGTTACAGCCCTATTCTAAAATTGATTCAATTGTTTGTTATTTCCCTGAATCTATCTACACACAATACCCCATAATGACAAAGCAAAAACTGTTTTTTTTTTACACTTTTGCGTGTGTGTGTGTGTGTGTGTGTGTGTGTGTGTGTATGTGTGTGTGTGTATATATATATATATATATTTCTTTTTTAAGGAATACCTGGGATAGGATATAGTAATCCCTCTAACCCCTCCCCCCCCCCCAAAAAAAAATATATAGATGTACTATTGTAAAGTGGTTGTTCCACTGGATATCATAAGGTGAATGCACCAATTTGTAAGTCGCTCTGGATAAGAGCGTCTGCTAAATTACGTAAAATGTGAATGTATTTTTGGGGAAATATACCATTTACATAAGTATTCAGACCCTTTACTCAGTACTTTGTTAAAGCACCTTTTGCAGCTATTATAGCCTCGAGTCTTCTTGGATATGACGCTAACAGCTTGGCACACCTGTATTTGGGGAATTTCTCCCATTCTTCTCTGCAGATCCCTTCAAGCTCTGTCAGGTTGGATGGGGAGTGTCGCTGCACAGCTATTTTCAGGTCTCTCCAGAGACGTTCGATCGGGTTCAAGTCCGGGCTCCGGTTGGGCTGCTCAAGGACATTTCAGAGACTTGTCCCAAAGCCACTCCTGCGTTGTGTTCGTAGGGTCGTTGTCCTGTTGGAAAGTGAACCTTTGCCCCAGTCTGAGGTGCTGGGGCGTTCTGGAGCAGGTTTTCATCAAGGATGTGCTCCGTTCATCTTTCTCTCAATCCTGACTAGTCTCCCAGTCCCTGCCGCTGAAAAACATCCCCACAGCATGATGCTGCCACCACCATGCTTCACTGTAGGGATGGTGCCAGGTTTCTTCCAGACATGATGCTTGGCATTCAGGCCAAAGAGTTCAATCTTGGTTTTATCAGACCAGAGAATCTTGTTTCTCATGGTCTGAGAGTCCTTTAGGTGCCTTTTGGAAAACTCCGAGCGGGCTGTCATGTGCCTTTTTACTGAGGAGTGGATTCCGTCTGGCCACTCTACCATAAAGGCCTGATTGGTGGAGTGCTGCAGAGATCTTTCTCGACACAATCCTGTCTTGGAACTCTACGGACAATTCCTTCGACCTCATGGTTTGGTTTTTGCTGTGATGTGCACTGTCAACTGTGGGACCTTATATAGACAGGTGTGTGCCTTTTCCAAATCATGTCCAATCAAGTTGTAGAAACATCTCAAGAATGATCAATGGAAACAGGATGCACCTGAACTCAATTTCGAGTCGCATAGCAAATGGTCTGAATACTTATGTAAATGAGGTATTTCAGTTTTTTTTATTTAGACTTTTCTTCAATAGATGGTCAAATAAAGGTGCTTGAGAACTTGTGGCTCTTTGATTGGGGTCATTCACCCTCGGCATGAACCTATACGAAGAGAACTGCTGCACCAAGTCTCGTTCCCTTAGAGTACATAGCTGGGTGCATCGCAACAGCCTTACTTGGCTTCCTCATCTTATTTCCTTCATCTGCACTGATGTGGGACATTTGTTGTTCTGGGGGGAAATATACCAGATAGACGTCACCTATTCTCTGGGCTCAGATGGAGAAGAGGAAGCCACTCTAGACTACTGAGATGAGACCCCCCTCCCAGTCCTGAGTCATGGTGCTGTGATGTCATCTCGCTCGAGACCCCTGCGTTTCTGCCTCACTGCTGAGAGTGTTGCTCTGGGCCCCACTGCCCCAGCCTGAACCTAATTGGGTGCATCCATGCTACATTGATTTGATTAAAGTCCCCCCCCACACCACCACCTCTATGCACACAGACATGCACGGCTGCACAGAGACAAATGGCACACACACACACAAGCTGAACACTGACGTGCACAGATGCACACACACACTCACACTATTTCTCTCTCACAGTGAGGCTTGTGTGGATCTTGAGGATGTGGCTAATGTATATGGGGTCTGGCTAGCCTGTACTGCCTGGTTTCCCCTTTAGTGCATCAGAGCAGTAAGACCTAGGTGGTAATGGAGCAGATTAGCTCTGGGATAAGAGACAAAAACACACACATTCACTTTAGCAAGGAAATACACACACACACACACACACACACACACACACACACACACACACACACACACACACACAGCCAAAATGAACCTTTTGAAGTCTATAATGCAGTATCATTCCTCTCTCCTCTGTGTACCAGTGAGCTAGAAGAGCGTGGCGGCAGCACCAAAGCAGGACTTGGTGAAGGGAAGGCCCCTAGGTTCTGTTTACCAACGGCTCATCCAACTCCTAATGAGCACTAATGGACCTTGAGTCCGTCTCTCTAATGTCCTGTGACATGCCTGGCTGAGGGAACATTTGCTGCCGCGTCCCGAATAGCACCTTATTCCGTAGTGCACTACTTTTGATCAAAGTAGTGCACTATATAGGGATTAGGGGGCCACGTGGGACACAGCCTTGGTTTCTGGAGCTTTGGCGAGGTCTGTGGATGCTAGGCTACACCGTAAAGCACTGAAGCACTTCCTGATGGAACATCCCCTGAGGGAAGGGGCTGTGCACGGGTCTGCTGGCATGAAGCGTATCCCCCTTGCGTCCTGTCACCTAGGGAGTCTCCTTCCTGGAGGTGTTATCGGCGCTGCAGACCTTTTTTAAAGCAGGTTCAGTTTTTTTTTCTGGGCTGGCTCCTGTCTTGGTTCCCTCTGATCATGCACTCTTATTTACGCATGCATGCGCGCGCACACACACACACACACACACACACACGGTGGGACACCGCTGGGACTTTTGACCTTACCCACACTTACTTGGGCATCGTAATTGAACATTGCTGGAAGAGCAGGGTCGTGCTTTGATCAACCGTGGGTGAAGCAGCACTCTTTTGTTTATCCCCATAATGGATGGGAAGTGCTCTCAGAGCTCATCTCTCACTTCCTCTTTACTTTACTGAAGGCCAACCTTGGAGAAACACAGGTAGAAGATGTAGAGAGAGAAAAGAGAAGAAGATATTAACATAAGGTGCGTGTGTGTGTGTGTGTGTGTGTGTGTGGGGGGGGGTCAATAGACGTTATGCAAGAGATGACATCAAGCCCCCCCCCCCCCTTCCTTCTATCCTTAGGTCAGAGCCTCATGCTCAGCCGGGAAAAGTGTCGTCTGGACAGTGCCAGCGTCATGCTGTGCCCACATGGCAGCAGTGAGCGATGCCCAGTGTTAATTTTCTGTTTTGTTACCACGTAGACCAACTCGGCTCTGTCACCATTGCCGCGGGGGGTGGTCTCATTCATTAGGGAGCTGTGTTGTCATAACCTCATTGTAGTCACACAATCTGTCGCCTAATCAGACTCTTCCATAACCTCCCCCCAGTCCAGATTTAGCTGGCTGAGGATCTTATTTGGGCCAGGGCTGAATAAAATAGAGTTCAACTAATGTAATTCACTTCAGTGGATGAACGTGTCATAAATAACTTCTTGAGTCCACACAAGACGCTCTCGTCCACACAAGACGCTCTCGTCCACACAAGACGCTCTCGTCCACACAAAGCACAGAAGTCCTCATAAGCAGTTGTATTTATTATGGATCACACTGTCTACCAGGGACCACACTTCAGAGAGTGCAGCAGTTCAGAAGCTGCATAGAGAAAGCGATGATAGGATGCATTGCGCTTCACAGGTCAGTGCTAGACGGCATCCGGACCTACAGAATGACCTTTCTCTTCTTTCTCTCTTCTCCCTGGTTTCCTAGCATCGTCTAGCTTTGATGACTTCAACCTGTTTATTCTCTCTCCTCTCTCTCTCTCTCTCTCTCTCTCTCTCCTCTCTCTCACTCTCTCTCTCTCTCTCTCTCTCTCTCATCTCTCTCTCTCTCTCATTCTCTCTCTCTCTCTCTCTATTCTCTCTCTCTCTCTCTCTCTCTTATTCTCTCTCTCTCTCTCTCTCTCTTATTCTCTCTCTCTCTCTTTTATTCTCTCTCTCTCTCCTTTATTCCCTCTCTCTCTCCTTTATTCTCTCTCTCTCTCCTTTATTCTCTCTCTCTCTCTTTTATTCTCTCTCTCTCTCTTTTATTCTCTCTCTCTCTTTTATTCTCTCTCTCTCTCTCTCTCTCTTTTATTCTCTCTCTCTCTCTCTCTTTTATTCTCTCTCTCTCTCTGTGTCTTTTATTCTCTCTCTAGTGGCCTTGTGATGGTTTGCCGTTTTCTTGCACAGACAATACTTTCCTGTACTTGTCTGTATCTGTGGGTTCAGCAATGGGCGTCAGAGCTAGACCAGAGACTCATCTTTCTCGGCAGCATCTGGCAGGCTCTCAGGGCCAACTGGTTTCCCCCATAGCCAGGTATTTAGAGTGTTGGGTCAATGCAGTTTCTGCGTTATGATGCATTTACGTGACACTTGAACATTCTATGGTAGCGATGTTAGCTCCCCCATTAACATTACATGGGGACTATTTAAACAATTATGTACAGTGTGGTCTGAAATGATGTACGCTCTTGATAAAGATGGGTAATAATGAGGGTGTATAAAATAAAGAATTAAAATATTCCGCTATATTGTATGCTCCAAAAAATGGGGAGTGAAAAAGTTAAAGGGTTCAAAGATCATACCCCCAAGACATTCTAACCTCTCACCGTGATCAGTAACAGGGGAGGTTAGCGTGCCTTGGGGGTATGATCTAACCTCTCACCATGATCAGTAACAGGGGAGGTTAGCGTGCCTTGGGGGTATGATCTAACCTCTCACCGTGATCAGTAACAGGGGAGGTTAGCGTGCCTTGGGGGTATGATCTAACCTCTCACCGTGATCAGTAACAGGGGAGGTTAGCGTGCCTTGGGGGTATGATCTAACCTCTCACCGTGATCAGTAACTGGGGAGGTTAGCGTGCCTTGGGGGTATGATCTAACCTCTCACCGTGATCAGTAACAGGGGAGGTTAGCGTGCCTTGGGGGTATGATCTAACCTCTCACCGTGATCAGTAACAGGGGAGGTTAGCGTGCCTTGGGGGTATGATCTAACCTCTCACCGTGATCAGTAACAGGGGAGGTTAGCGTGCCTTGGGGGTATGATCTAACCTCTCACCGTGATCAGTAACAGGGGAGGTTAGCGTGCCTTGGGGGTATGATCTAACCTCTCACCGTGATCAGTAACAGGGGAGGTTAGCGTGCCTTGGGGGTATGATCTAACCTCTCACCGTGATCAGTAACAGGGGAGGTTAGCGTGCCTTGGGGGTATGATCTAACCTCTCACCATGATCAGTAACAGGGGAGGTTAGCGTGCCTTGGGGGTATGATCTCACCATGATCAGTAACAGGGGAGGTTAGCGTGCCTTGGGGGTATGATCTAACCTCTCACCGTGATCAGTAACAGGGGAGGTTAGCGTGCCTTGGGGATATGATCTAATCTCTCACCGTGATCAGTAACAGGGGAGGTTAGCGTGCCTTGGGGGTATGATCTAACCTCTCACCGTGATCAGTAACAGGGGAGGTTAGCGTGCCTTGGGGGTATGATCTCACCTCTCACAGTGATCAGTAACAGGGGAGGTTAGCGTGCCTTGGGGGTATGATCTCACCTCTCACCGTGATCAGTAACAGGGGAGGTTAGCGTGCCTTGGGGGTATGATCTAACCTCTCACCGTGATCAGTAACAGGGGAGGTTAGCGTGCCTTGGGGGTATGATCTAACCTCTCACCATGATCAGTAACAGGGGAGGTTAGCGTGCCTTGGGGGTATGATCTAACCTCTCACCGTGATCAGTAACAGGGGAGGTTAGCGTGCCTTGGGGGTATGATCTCACCTCTCACCGTGATCAGTAACAGGGGAGGTTAGCGTGCCTTGGGGGTATGATCTAACCTCTCACCGTGATCAGTAACAGGGGAGGTTAGCGGGCCTTGGGGGTATGATCTAACCTCTCACCATGATCAGTAACAGGGGAGGTTAGCGTGCCTTGGGGGTATGATCTAACCTCTCACCATGATCAGTAACAGGGGAGGTTAGCGTGCCTTGGGGGTATGATCTCACCTCTCACCGTGATCAGTAACAGGGGAGGTTAGCGTGCCTTGGGGGTATGATCTAACCTCTCACCATGATCAGTAACAGGGGAGGTTAGCGTGCCTTGGGGGTATGATCTAACCTCTCACCATGATCAGTAACAGGGGAGGTTAGCGTGCCTTGGGGGTATGATCTCACCTCTCACCGTGATCAGTAACTGGGGAGGTTAGCGTGCCTTGGGGATATGATCTAACCTCTCACCATGATCAGTAACAGGGGAGGTTAGCGTGCCTTGGGGGTATGATCTAACCTCTCACCATGATCAGTAACAGGGGAGGTTAGCGTGCCTTGGGGATATGATCTAACCTCTCACCATGATCAGTAACAGGGGAGGTTAGCGTGCCTTGGGGGTATGATCTAACCTCTCACCATGATCAGTAACAGGGGAGGTTAGCGTGCCTGGGGGTATGATCTAACCTCTCACCGTGATCAGTAACAGGGGAGGTTAGCGTGCCTTGGGGGTATGATCTAACCTCTCACCGTGATCAGTAACAGGGGAGATTAGCGTGCCTTGGGGGTATGATCTAACCTCTCACCGTGATCAGTAACAGGGGAGGTTAGCGTGCCTTGGGGATATGATCTAACCTCTCACCGTGATCAGTAACAGGGGAGGTTAGCGTGCCTTGGGGGTATGATCTCACCTCTCACCGTGATCAGTAACAGGGGAGGTTAGCGTGCCTTGGGGGTATGATCTAACCTCTCACCGTGATCAGTAACAGGGGAGGTTAGCGTGCCTTGGGGGTATGATCTAACCTCTCACCGTGATCAGTAACAGGGGAGGTTAGCGTGCCTTGGGGGTATGATCTAACCTCTCACCGTGATCAGTAACAGGGGAGGTTAGCGTGCCTTGGGGGTATGATCTAACCTCTCACCGTGATCAGTAACAGGGGAGGTTAGCGTGCCTTGGGGGTATGATCTAACCTCTCACCGTGATCAGTAACAGGGGAGGTTAGCGTGCCTTGGGGGTATGATCTAACCTCTCACCGTGATCAGTAACAGGGGAGGTTAGCGTGCCTTGGGGGTATGATCTCACCTCTCACCGTGATCAGTAACAGGGGAGGTTAGCGTGCCTTGGGGGTATGATCTCACCTCTCACCGTGATCAGTAACAGGGGAGGTTAGCGTGCCTTGGGGGTATGATCTCACCTCTCACCGTGATCAGTAACAGGGGAGGTTAGCGTGCCTTGGGGGTATGATCTAACCTCTCACCGTGATCAGTAACAGGGGAGGTTAGCGTGCCTTGGGGGTATGATCTTTGACCAGCTGTAACTTTCTCACTCATCATTATTCACGGTTCACTCAGGATTATCCGTAATCATGGTAGCAGTGTTTTAGAAGCATATTCTATTCTTATTTACAATAAAATGGACTCCATTAGGGGTGTGCCGAGTAGTTGGACACAACTATCATCATTTTCGTGTGCCAACATGCACGCATCTTTCTCATGTCAGTCAGTCAAGTAGCGCCTCGATCACACCTGCAGCGGCATTAAACTTTTGACTACTTTATTTATTTCAATCTTTAGGGTGTCAATCATTTTTACCTCTACCTTTTTTGAGTTTTTAAAAATGTATTATTGGTTTGTTACTAGTGTTTGAATTATTTATTTTATATAGTCATTTTTAAAAATTTATCTAAGGTGTCAACACTAACAATATTAAAAATAAAAAAATGTTGGGCTGCCCACGCTTCGACGGGTAATCAGCGCCCCTCAACCAAAATCAACGCTCTTCAACTAACACCTGTCACATCTTACAGCCGTCTAACATGAGAGAGACCGATCACGGATGGAGAAAGAGCATGAGAGAGGGATAATGATGGCAGTTTGGCAGTGAGGGATTTAGAGATGAGAGAGCAAAATGCTATCGAGTGGGAGAAATAGAGGTAGAGCAAGAGGCGGATGGGATGGCGTTCATGGAGGGAGAGGGGGATAAAGAGATTGCAAAATGTGAAACGGAGGATGAGAAAAGGACAGAGTCCTACTGTAAAACCAGAGTCATACTGTAAAAACGCTTCAAAGGCTCATGACCAATCTTCCTCCGGGACTGCCACGCAGAAGAAATATCAGCCTGTGCAGAGAAGCACAAGATTGAACTTCACTCAACTTTCTAGAGTTTTCCTCATTAGTTAACACTATCAACGCTTCCCTTTTACTGTGGGATCTGTGATCAAATCAACTCAATATTAGCCGCTTTCAATGCAACGTACCGAAACAAAACTAACTATGCAAGAGATTTTGTTATAGGCAGAGTGCATCGGAATAGAATTCTATTCCATTGACATGCACGACTCGGCCCCATACTCCACAGACCGGTGTGCCATAACCAATCAGAGCTGCAGTAGGCCTATATGCAAATTGATCATTGCCATATATGGATTTGTGCCATTCACTTTGAACTGGACTGTTTTACAGCATGAGCCGTCGTGAGTTGATGCGCTTGTTTTGAGATCCAATTGAGAGCTGCATGTAGCCACGTGTGCACATTTGTTAATATTCTTTGCTAGTTACTGAGTTATTAGCCCAGTTATAAATCATTTGTATTCAGCAATGTGGGAGTGATTGCTTCCTACAAGAGCACAAAACATGTACATTTCTATCCATATTTGAAAAAGCGGGGCAGTGTTGTATTTTGAGACATGCTTGAATAAACTAAGTAGCCAATAGGCAGAGGGTAGCAACATTTTGTCTGATTCTCTGTAATAATGGTGTGGAAATAATAATGCATTTTATTTTGTTACGTGGTTTCTTGCATCAAACAACACAAACAAATGTTCAGTCACCTCCTTGTCTGAAGGACAGGTGGATTAATAGCTTCATGTCAAGCCCTGCGTGTTTTGTCAAAAGTCTCATGGAATGTAGGCCCACATTGAACACCACAACTTGGCTGCTACTCTAGGCTGAATGATAGACCTGCTATTTCCATGTTAAAATGTGAGGTGATGCATTTTTCTCCATAGTTTTTTTTATGGTAAGCCACTCTGGTAGGCCTACATTAGGATCAAATAGTCACACTAGCCTACCACAACTTGTTAAAACAGGAAATTAAAGTGGGTACAGTCTCAGTGTTACCAGTAAATGCGTGCCGGAAGTTGCACAGAATTTTCACAACGTTCAAGATTGCGCTCAGCAGACCTGAAATTTGCTCAGTGACGAAACATATTTGAGGGACCATTTCTCATGACTCATTGTAGCTATTTGCAACCCAGATATCTGTGTCTAACCTATTTCTCTTGCTCTTTCCTCAGGTCATTACTTTTTCCACTCTGTGTGTCAACGGAAACTCTCCTGATACTGTTTACTCATCTCTTTCACTCTGTTTGCCCCATCCCTATCTTTCTCCCCCCCTCTCTCTCTGTTTAATTTCCCCTCTTCCCCTTTCTTACTTATCTTTTCAGACGTTCTCTCTCTCCGCACACTCTCTCTCTGCTTCTCCCTCTCAACTCTCTCTCTCCACTCTCTCTTTGCTTCTCTCTCTCAACTCTCTCTCTCCACTCTCTCTTGGCTTCTCCCTCTCCGCTCTCTCTCTCCGCTCTCTCTCTCTCTCTCTCTTTCCTTCTCTCTCTCCGCTCGCTCTCTCTCTCTTTCCTTCTCTCTCTCCACTCTCTTGGCTTCTCTCTGTCCACTCTCTCCTCTCTCTCCACTCTCTTGGCTTCTCTCTCTCCACCTTCTCTCTCCAATCTCTTTTTCTCTCTCCACTCTCTCTCCCTCCACTCTCTCTCCTTCTCTCACTTTTATTTCTCCCTCTTCTTTCTGCATCTAACTTTTCAGACTTTCTCTCGCCCCTCTGTCTCTCTCTCCCTCTCTCTCATCCCCCTTTTCTTCCTTTGTTCAAATGTATCTTTCCAGACTTTTTTTATTTCTCTGTTATATAAACCCATTTAATTTAGTCTGTTTGAGCCACCGTCAAATATTTACTTTTGAGCCCACCCATCTGCTGCACCAAGGTATTCATAGATGCAATTAACTGCATGTTTTCACTTTTCATTAAGTAATTGTTATTTCCGAAAAGGTAATTTTTTCTTGGACATTTTGTATATAGTTCTTCAGGCCTATGAATTCCAGGGGTGAGAGAGGAGGAGGGACAAGAAGGGGGAGTCTGGCAATGGAGAGCTCCATTCCATGGCCTAAATGGATGGTTTTAGGGCTGTTGAAAGGATAGGTTGGACATAGATACCAGTCTATTTGTTGACTGCCTTGTCACCGTCTTGTCATTACATTATAGTGAAGTAATTCTATCAGTATTTTGAATAGCCTTGGATTGCCTCTATCAAAGCAATAAGCAAACAAAAGAGTCAGAAGACTTTCTTTCTCTGTGGAATTGTGTAGTTGGCATATCTCTTCATTTCTCTTGGTGTTGACGCCCAACTGAAGTATGACTCACTTTGCCCCTCCTGTTTAAGACCAGTCATCATCATCCCAAGGCGCTAGTTCATTTGTTCCTTTATTAAGAAGGTGGTACCAGTCATAGTAGTTCATTTGTTCCTTTATTAAGAAGGTGATACCAGTCATAGTAGTTAATTTGGCTGAGTGTTTGTTTGTCTTGTAATACACTCAGTCACTCACACGCACTATTAGGTCTCCCTACTTTAGGGCATCTGTTTTTTTGACCTTCCTCGAGCTGTTTGCTCTATTAACTTCTATGGGCTAGGTGGGATGTTTGCGTCCCACGCTAGTCAACAGCCAGTGGAATCGCGTGGCGCGAAATACAAATACCTCAAAAATGCTATAACTTCAATTTCTCAAACATATGACTATTTTACACCATTTGAAAGACAAGACTCTCGTTAATCTAACCACATTGTCCGATTTCAAGGCTTTACAGCGTAAGCAAAACATTAGATTGTCAGGAGAGTACCCTGCCAAAAATAATCACACAGCCATTTTCAAAGCAAGCATATATGTCACAAAAACCAAAACCACAGCTAAATGCAGCACTAACCTTTGATCTTCATCAGATGACACTCCTAGGACATTATGTTATACAAGACATGCATGTTTTGTTCAATCAAGTTCATATTTATATCAAAAAACAGCTTTTTACATTAGCATGTGATGTTCAGAACTAGCATACCCACCGAAAACTTCCGGTGAATTTACTAAAAGACTCATGATAAACGTTGACAAAATACATAACAATTATTTTAAGAATTATAGATACAGACCTCCTTTATGCAAACGCTATGTCAGATTTTAAAATAGCTTTTCGGCGAAAGCACATTTTGCAATATTCTGAGTACATAGCTCGGCCATCACAAGCTAGCTAATTTGACACCCACCAAGTTTGGGGCTCACTAAACTCAGAATTACTATTAGAAAAATTAGATTACCTTTCCTGTTCTTCATCAGAATGCATTCCCAGGACTTCTACTTCAACAACAAATGTTGTTTTGGTTCCAAATAATCCATAGTTATATCCAAATACCTCCGTTTTGTTCGTGCGTTCAGGTCACTATCCGAAGGGTAACGCGCGAGCGCATTTCGTGACAAAAAAAATCTAGAAGCATGTCAAACGCTGTTTAAAATCAATTTTTATGCTATTTTTCTCGTAAAATAGCAATAATATTCCAACTGGGCAACGTTGTATTCATTCAAAGGCTGAAAGAAAAAAATTGAGAAGTCTCGTGAATGCGCATCTCAGTCTCACTGTCCCCAGGCTGACCACTTACAAACTCTGCTGCTGTACTTTGCCCAGAGACAGCAGACACCCCATTCCACTTTCTGGCGGCTTTAGAGAGCCAATGGAAGCCTTAGAAAGTGTCACGTTACAGCACAGATGCTGTATTTTCGATAGAGATGCAACAGAAGGACAACAAATTGTCAGACAGGGCACTTCCTGTATGGAATCTTCTCAGGTTTTGGCCTGCCATATGAGTTCTGTTATTCAAACAGTTTTAGAAACTTTAGTGTTTTCTATCCAAATCTACTAATTCTATGCATATTCTCGTTTCTGGGCAAGAGTAGTAACCAGTTTAAATCGGGTACGATTTTTATCCAGCCGTGAAAATACTGCCCCCTAGCCCCAACAGGTTAAGGAAGAACGAAGACTCTCAGGACAAAAACTGTACTCCTAAATCTCTAAATTAGCCTTCAGACACAGTGTATTCTTATTTCTCAGACCAACTTAACTTTTTCCAGAGAATCACGCTGAGTCTTTAAGCTAAACTACCGAAAATAAGAGATGAATTGTCGAGCCAGTGTCACTATTAATTACTTACGTTTAGAGAAATACTCTGGTGGGCCTCGACCGTGAGACACTTTCTAGACTAGAGGGAGTCTGGCTCGGCCTTAATTATTAAATACCTGAATGTGGCCTGTTTCAGAAGGTCATATATTCAGTTTAGGTTTAACTGTTTAGCAACCTGTTCTGCAAATGAAGCTCTGAAACAACTTTTTAATATTATTTTTTAAATATTTTTTGTTGTCGCTACCTCCGTGGAGTGTGGCGGTGAACGGAGCTCTCGCTTCCAGAGGCGACGAGACAGTCATGACAGACTTCCGGTCCTTCCCCGACCTCGAAGCCGCCCATCGCTCAAAACCTGTGTTTATCCATTGGGCTATGCTAACTAGCAGTGCGAATACATGAATGCTACCCAGGCTTCTGTGAGACCTTAATAATTGTTGGCTTGATATTTCCAGCCATGAAAGCAACAGAATTCATTGCAGTCGATCGCTTGAGGTTTAGGAAATGTTTCTTATCTCACCCTTTGGTGTAACATAATGGAACTCTCATGCATATAAGAGAAACCACCGTAGTCAGAGGCTGGCACTAAGATAGCATGGAATGAGCTGAATTCCGCCATAAGCAAACAAGGAAACGCTCACCCAGAGGCGGCACTCTTAGTAGCCGGGGACTTTAATGCAGGGAAACTTAAATCCGTTTGACCAAATTTCTATCAGCATGTCACGTGCAACCAGAGGAAAAAGAACTCTGGACCACCTATACGCCACACAAAGAGACGCATACAAAGCTCTCCCTCGCCCTCCATTTGGCAAATCTGACCATAATTCCATCCTCCTGATTCTTACTTACAAGCAAAAATTAAAGCAGGAAGCACCAGTGACTAGATCAATAAAAAAAGTGATCAGAGGAAGCAGATGCTAAGCTACAGGACTGTTTTGCTAGCACAGACTGGAACATGTTCTGGGATTCCTCCGATGGTATTGAGGAGTACACCACATCAGTCATTGGCTTCATCAATAAGTGCATCGATGATGACGTCCCCACAGTGACTGTACGTACATACCCCAACCAGAAGCCATGGATTGCAGGCAGCACCCGCACTGAGCTAAAGGCTATAGCTGCTGCTTTCAAGGAGCAGAACTCTAGCCCCGGAAGCTTATGAGAAATCCCGCTATGCCCTCCGACAAACCATCAAACAGGCAAAGCATCAATACAGGACTAAGATCTAATCGTTACTACACCAGCTCTGACGCTCGTCAGGTGTAGCAGGGCTTGCAAACCATTACAGACTACAAAGGGAAGCACAGCCGAGAGCTGCCCAGTAACACAAGCCTACCAGACGAGCTAAACTACTTCTATACTCACTTCGAGGCAAATAACACTGAAACATGCATGAGAGCACCAGATGTTCTGGAAGACTGTGTGATCACGCTCTCCGCAGCCGATGTGAGTAAGACCTTTAACCTGTCTGGGCTAGGGGGCAGTATTGAGAATTTTGGAAAAATATGTTCCCATTTTTAACTGCCTCCTACACCAACTCAGAAGCTAGAATATGCATATTATTGTTCAGGTTTGGATAGAAAACACTCTGAATTTTCTAAAACTGTTTGAATGGTGTCTGTGAGTATAACAGAACTCCTATGGCAGGCAAAAACCTGACAAGGTTTCAAGCAGGAAGTACCCTGTCTGACAAGGAGTCGTGCGTCTTGCATCTTTTTATTGAAAAGTAAGGATCTTAGCTGTAACGTGACAATTCCCAGGGCTCCAATAGGCTCTCAGAGCCCGCGAAATAACTGAAGGTTTACGAGGGAGCCTCAGGTTGAAACAGATTATCGCCTTTTGTAAGTGGCTGCTCCGAGGACCTTTGAATGATGCGCGTGCATGAGTCGCTTCTGAGGAGAAATTTTATTCGGCTGTTTAGGCTCAATGCATACTCCCGGTCGGAATATTATCACTTCTCTACGACATAAATGGCATAAAAATTGGTTTTAAACAGCGGTTGACATGCTTCGAAGTACGGTAATGGAATATTTAGACATTTTTGACACGCCAATGCGCCATGCGCGAAACCGGGAAGAAGCATTCTAGAACTCACGAACAAAACGTCGCTGTTTGGATATAACGATGGATTATTTGGGACCAAACCAACATTTGTTATTGAAGTAGAAGTCCTGGCAGTGTATTCTGATGAAGAACAAGCAAGGTAAGAACATTTTTCTTATAGGAAATGTGATTTTGGTGGATGCTGACCTGGGTGGGTATCTAAATAGCTAGCCCTGTAATGCCGGGCTATGTACTTAGATTATTGCAAAATGTGCTTCATCCGAAAAGCTATTTTAAAATCGGACATATCGAGTGCATAGAGGAGTAATGTATCTATAATTCTTAAAATAATTGTTATGCTTTTTGTGAACGTTTATCGTGAGTAATTTAGCAAACTGTTAGTAAATTCAACGGAAGTTTGCCGGGGGTTATGCGTTTTCTGAACGTCACATGCTAATGCAAAAAGCTGTTTTTTGATATAAATATGAACTTGATTGAACAGACATGCATGTATTGTATAACACAATGTCCTAGGTGTGTCATCTGATGAAGATCATCAAAGGTTAGTGCTGCATTTAGCTGTGGTTTGGTTTATGTGACATGATATGCTAGCTTGAAAAATGGCTGTCTGATTTTTTCTGGCTGGGCACTCTGCTGACATAATCTAATGTTTTGCTTTCGTTGTAAAGCCTTTTTGAAATCGGACAGTGGGGTTAGATTAACGAGATTCTTGTCTTTAAATAGCTGTAAAATAGTCATATGTTTGAGAAATTGAAGTAATAGTATTTCTAACGATTCAAAAATCGCGCCACTGGAATTTCAGTAGCTGTTACGTAGGTGGGACGAAATCGTCCCACATACCCCAGACAGGTTAAACAGGTCAACATTCACAAGGCCGCAGGGCCAGACAGATTACCAGGATGTGTACTGCGAGCATGCGCTGACCAATTGGCAAGTGTCTTCACTGACATTTTCAACCTCTCCCTGTCTGAGTCTGTAATACCAAAATGTTTTAAGCAGACCACCATAGTCCCTGTAACCAAGAACACTAAGGTAACCTGCCTAAATGACTACCGACCCGCTCACATCAACACCACCATCCCAGAAACCCTAGACCCACTCAATTTGCATACCGTCCCAACAGATCCACAGATGATGCAATCTCTATTGCACTCCACGCTGTCCTTTCCCACCTGGACAAAAGGAACACCTATGTGAGAATGCTATTCATTGACTGCAGCTCAGCATTCAACACCATAGTGCACTCAAAGCTCATCAATAAGCTAAGGACCCTGGGACTAAACACCTTCCTATGCAACTGGATCCTGGACTTCCTGACTGGCCTCCCCCAGGTGGTAAGGGTAGGTAACAACACATCCGCCATGCTGATCCCCAACACAGGGGCCCCTCAGGGGTATGTGCTCAGTCCCCTCCTGTACTCCCTGTTCACTCATGACTGCATGGCCAGGCACGACTCCAACACCATCATTCAATTTGCTGATAACACAACAGTGGTAGGCCTGATCACAGACAACGACGAGACAGCCTATAGGGAGGAGGTCAGAGACATGGCCGTGTGGTGCCAGGACAAGAACCTCTCCCTCAATGTGATCAAGTCAAAGGAGATGATTGTGGACTACAGGAAAAAGAGGGCCGAACACGCCCCCATTCTCATCGACAGGGCTACAGTGGGGCAGGTTGAGAGCTTCAAGTGCCTTGGTGTCCACATCACAAAAAACTAATATGGTCCAAGCACACCAAGACAGTCGTGAAGAGGGCACGACAAAACCTATTCCCCCTCAGGAGAATGAAAAGATTTGGCATGGGTCCTCAGATCCTCAAAAGGTTCTACAGCTGCACCATTGAGAGCATCCTGACTGGTTGCATCACTGCCTGGTATGGCAACTGCTCGGCCTCCGACCGCAAGGCACTTCAGAGGGTAGTGTGAACAGCCCAGTACATCACTGTGGTTAAGCTTCCTGCCATCCAGGACCTTTATGCTAGGTGGTGTCAGAGGAAGGCCCTAAAAATTGTCAAAGACTCCAGCCACCCTAGTCATAGACTCTGCTACCACACGGCAAGCGATACCGGAGCGCCAAGTCTAGGTCCAAGAGGCTTCTAAACAGCTTCTACCCCCAAGCCATAAGACTCCTGAACATCTAGTCAAATGGCTACCCAGACTATTTGCAGTGCCCCCCCTTCCCCACACCACTGCTACTCTCTGTTGTTATCATCTATCTATAGTCACTTTACTAACTCTACCTACATGTACATACTACCTCAACTAACCGGTGCCCCCGCACATTGACTCTGTATCGGTACCCCCTTGTATATAGTCTCGCTTTTGTTATTTTACTGCTGCTCTTTAATTTACTGCTGCTCCCCTGGCCCTGATGAACTAGACCCCCGCTTCCTACACCTAGCTGCAGACATCATTGCGCCCCCCTTAACATGTATTTTTAACTTCACGCTTAATGTTAAGGAAATCCCCAAGTTATGGAAATCTGCTTTTGTACAGCCTCTCCTGAAAGGTGGAGATCCCTCGCTACTTGACAACTATCGACCCATATCAAAATTGTCTGTACTATCAAAGGTACTGGAGTCCTTAGTTAGTAGGCAGCTAAAGGCCTACTTCCAAGAAAACAATATCTTAAATGGAATGCAGTCAGGTTTTAGGTCTGGCCACAGCACTGTTTCAGCAACATTGAAGGTTTTAAATGACATCCACTGTGCTCTTGATAAGAAATACATGTTCATTGCTTTTCTCAATGCTCACATTACTTTAGATATGTTTCTATTCTCTTTTAAGACATTTTACTATTACGTAATCCATGTTTCTATTCTCTTTTAAGACATTTTACTATTACTATTACTATTGTGTGTCTGTCTTTATTATTTTGTCGAAGGCTTTTGACACCATGTAGGTAGAGTTATTGAAGTGACTATGCATAGATGACAACAGAGAGTAGCAGTGGTGGGCGGGGGGGGGGGGGGGCACTGCAAATAGTCTGGGTAGCCATTTGACTGTGTTAGTGCAAAGGTTAAAATGTTGTGGAATTACTGGTCATGCTCTAGATTGGTTTATAAATTACCTATCAAATCGTACACAATGTGTAATGGCGGATGGTTGTAAATCTGAGTCCATAGAGGTGTGCTCAGGTGTTCTGCAAGGTTCTATTTTGGGCCCACTGTTGTTTATTTTGTATATCAACAACATTGGGGATCTTATTGAGACAGCGGATGTACATTTTTATGCAGATGATACTGTTCTTTATTCAAGTGGTAGTAATTTATCTTTAGCTTTTGAAAATGTCCAAAGAGCATTTAACATCATACAACAGAATTTGTATGATTTAAAGCTCTAAATTCGGGTAAAATAAAATGCATGGTATTTTCAAATGCCAGGCATATTACTAATCATGTCATTGCTACATTGGCTGGACATACTATAGAGCAAGTCAAAGTGTACAAATGTGTGGGTTGATGACAAGCTGAGTTTCACTGTTCATGTGGAGAGCTTGATAAAGAAGCTCAAGCTGAAAATAGGTTTTTATTACCAGCATAAGGCTTGTTTTTCTTTTGAGGCCAGGAAGGAGCTGGTACGATGTACATTACTGTCGGTTTTAGATTTTAGTGATGTTATATATATGCAGGCCTCAGCCACTACCCTGAGAGCACTTGATTCAGTGTATCATGCAGCCCTCAGGTTCATTACAGATCAGAAACGTCTAGCACATCATTGTGATCTCTACAGCGCTGTTGGCTGGACGTCATTGACCTTGCGTAGGCTTAAACACTGGTATACACTGATTTATAAGGCCATATTGGGTAAAATGTCATTTTATCTCTGCTCTTTTTTAGTCAGGTCAGTAAATAAATATCAATTACAGTCCCATTCTGATTTGCTCCTAACAGTACCAAAAATTAGAACAGGTCATGGTAGAAATAGTTTTAGTTACATAGCTCCGTGGTCTTGGAATTCTCTCCTGAACATTTTAAAATTTGATGATCTAGCTTCATTGGTGGAGTGTAAACACTTGATTGATGTATATATCATAGAAGAGTGTAATTGTCTTTAGGACAGCTGTTTTTAGTCAAGACTTTCGTGCTTTTAAGTTGTTTTGTCTGAAACGTTGTTCCCCCTGCTGCTATTGGACCAGGTCTCTCTTGGAAAAGAGACGTTATCTCAATGAGAAAAACCTGTACAAATAAAATGTATTAAAAAATTACTTGTTACTTTTATCTCTTATTCTTATCTGTATTTTTTGAATCTGCATTGTTGGTTAGGGGCTCGTAAGTAAGAATTTCACTGTAAGGTCTACACCTGTTGTATTCGCCGCATGTGACAAATAAACCTTGATTTGATATGGCCCACTGACACTGAAGTGAAATCTATTCAGACGCAGCGCCGAGTCTTGGATTCAGGCGTTCGCCTGAGACCTCGAGTGCTCTCGCTAAAACTACCTCGCGTGCTATTGTGTCCTTTAGACCTCTTGTTGTCTACTATAGTTCAATTCAAATGACCTTTTTAAACCAATCTTTGTGCGTCACCAATAACTTGCGATTCAATGCCCTTCCTTTCAGTACCACACGTTATTGTTGACGTACATAGTATAGAAGGAGCCTTTTTCTTCTCATCTCCCTCGCTCCCTTACATATCTCAGTCTGGGCGCATCATCACACAGTGAGGGGTGACATAACTCTACACGCTGTACTGACTATGAGCAAGACTTCCATGGCCTTGGCATGGAAGTTACCAAGCTTCTGTGCGTGTGTGTCAAATCAAATCGTTTTTGTCATATGCGCCGAATACAACTGGTGTAGACCTTACTTGCACGCCCTTAACCAACAATGCAGTTTTAAGAAAAATACCGGGGAAAAAAGAGAAATAAAAGTAACAAATAATTAAAGAGCAGCAGTACATGTGTGTGTGTGTTTGTACGAATGCGAAGTGGGTCACAGCCCCAGCGGGTGGTTGAGGGGGGCACGCCCGCCCAGCAGGTAGGCCTCATTAGGGAGCTGTTTTTTTAGGCTTGGGGGTGCGGGTGCACCACAGCGGGTGCCATCAGCACTCTCACCGGAGCACAACACACACACTCTCTCCCAGATCTGGGTTGAGAAGCCCTGACTGTGTGTGACTAGTCGACATAAAGAGGGGAACAACTTTATGCAAAAGCAGACCTGAAAATGCCGAGAAACGTTATTGACTCTGACTTTTCTCTGCTTTTCCAGGTCAGTTTTGCAGATACAGTATGTTCCACTGTTATTATACTGTTATGTATCATATGTCGGACCATAGTTTGTGACCTGTCAATATGAACGTTATGTGTCGTCTCTACAGATTCTGGGGGAAGTAGTAGGTTGGGTTTGGGGCAGGGGTGAGTGTATGGGGGTGGGGTTACTGTTTTAGGGTACAACGGTTTCTGCCACTGACACACACACTATTCCAAAATATGGAGAGAACTCTGTCTAGTAAACACTGAGCCAGTAGCTTCTCTCCTTAGTGTCTCATTACCAGTGATATGTGTGTGCATTTGGCAAGCAGCCATTTTTAGTGCTTCAGTGTAGTGTACCCGGCTCTCCGTTTGGAGGGGAGCCCAATAGCTCTCCCACTGAGCTCCATAAGGTAATTTGATTATCAAACTATTATTACTATATTAAAATCAAATCACGTATATGATTAAATTGATTATTAAAATGGCTGTGTGTATCTCCAGCACCTTGCCTGTATTGCTTTAATCATTTAAAATGCAGGTAAGGAACCCCCTTGTGTGTCAGCGAACCTCCCTCTCATCGCTTTGCAGCTTAGGGAATAAAATGGCCACAGGGAAGGACAGCGGTAATTTGCGCTAAAAAATAAAAAATCAAGCTTGACGCTCGCCTCGGGATAAACAATAGCTCTGTTTTGTTCCCTTGGATGGACCCCTACCCTCCGTCTCGCTGTTAGCACCCCCTAACTCCAGGCCTGGCAGGGGCGAGTGTGGGTTAGCGTGCTCTGGTGACCCACCTCCAGCTAGCTGCTAAGCTAGCACCATTGACATTCGAAAGGTCAGGCCTGCCCTCATACTAAATTTCACACCATTTTTAGCATCTCAATGAAGCCTAATCTGTGGATGAAACTCGCTCCTAGCCTAGTCTAGCTAGGGTGTGTTTTAAATGGAAGAGAAGGGATTGACTGAAGCAAATGAAGTATGCTAATGTTTTAGCTGTGAATATAATCATCTCCTGACAGTGATTGACTTTGCTTCACTATCAGGATGAAATTACCGTGGATCCTGCCATAAAACTCACTTTCTAATCAAACTTATCTGAAATGACACTGCTTCACTGACAGGAACATAATCTCTACCTCTCTCTCTCTCTCTCACGCTCACTCTACCTCTCTCTCACGCTCTCTCTACCTCTCTCTCACGCTCACTCTACCTCTCTCTCACGCTCACTCTACCTCTCTCTCACGCTCACTCTACCTCTCTCTCTACCTCTCTCATGCTCACTCAACCTCTCAACCTCTCTCTCACACTCACTCAACCTCTCTCTCTACCTCTCTCTCACGCTCACTCTACCTCTCTCTCACGCTCACTCTACCTCTCTCTCACGCTCACTCTACCTCTCTCTCTACCTCTCTCATGCTCACTCAACCTCTCAACCTCTCTCTCACACTCACTCAACCTCTCTCTCTACCTCTCTCTCACGCTCACTCTACCTCTCTCTCACGCTCACTCTACCTCTCTCTCACGCTCACTCTACCTCTCTCACGCTCACTCTACCTCTCTCTCTACCTCTCTCATGCTCACTCAACCTCTCAACCTCTCTCTCACACTCACTCAACCTCTCTCTCTACCTCTCTCTCACGCTCACTCTACCTCTCTCTCACGCTCACTCTACCTCTCTCTCACGCTCACTCTACCTCTCTCTCTACCTCTCTCATGCTCACTCTACCTCTCACTCACTCTACCTCTCTCACGCTCACTCTACCTCTCTCTACCTCTCTCATGCTCACTCTACCTCTCTCACTCTACCTCTCTCTTCATCTTTCTCTCTCACTGTTTCTCATCTCCCCTTTATTTCTCTCCCTGCCCTTCATCTTGCTCCTCCTTTCTCTTTCTCGCACACTCTTCCTCTCACTCTTCTTCTTCCTCTCTCCCTCCCTCCTCATCACCTCTACTCTCTCTGTCTATCTGTGCTGTGTAATTGCCCCTGTCAGGAAGTGGCGTTGTTGTGTTGTGACATGGCGGTGGGGAGCCGCGATGGCAGTCGCCCTGGGCGGCCAGGCAGTGACTTCTTCACAGGTAGGGGCTCCCAGACCGCCGTCGCCAAATGTCACCTCACACTAAGGTGTGAGAGATGGGGAGACGGGAGAAAGGAACTGGGAGGAGGCATGGTGACGAACGATGCACCCTGAGGGTGGTCGTCTGGTGTTGCGGCCCTCCAGAGCTCTAGATACGACGGGGTGACACTTTGGAACCTGGAAGAGTCTCGTGGGACCCTATGTCCCCGTTATCTCATGCAAAGTCTGTTTTGAGAGTCCTGCTAGTAGACAGTGTTGCAGCAGAGGGGCGTGTGAACCAGGGCACAGATGAGCCCCCCTGCTTCCTGTGTGTGGAAGTGACAGTAGGGTGATATATTTGAGCCGCTACAGCAGAAAAATAGCCTCTCTCCCTCTTTCTGCTCGCACCAGTTACCACGGCTACATAAGAGACGGTCTCTCTGTGCCCTGACAAAGAGTGGTAGAGTCTCCCTGTAGGGAATGACATGTTGGATAGTAAAGATGTGGTACCCTGTGGTGCTGCTGTACTAAAATCTAACTGTCATTTACCCCATGGCAGGCTGAGTGTGTGTGTGTGTGTGTGTGTGTGTGTGTATAATCAGAGCCCAGAAGCTGTAGCAGAGGGATCTATCTTTAGCCCTCGTCCCCTCTGGTTCTGTCTCTTCTCCCCTTCCTCGCGTCCCTCTTTCCCCTCCTCCTCCTCCTCTCGCTCTGTCTGACAGTACGGACCACCTGCAGAGCCACGCGCACATCTATCAGCAACACACTCCGTCCTATGCCAAAGAAACTGCACCCCCTACCTTACCAAACCTGGGGCCTGTTCCTGCTCACAGCAGGGGTGGGTGGGTGGCTGGGTGCCTGTTTGTTCCTGTGAAGGTCGGCCAGAGGGCCCAAACGGACAGTGTATTTACCATTCAAACCTTCCTGAAGCTGAGATGATGTTGTTCTCTCTGACTGTCTTGCACCACGCTCCTGTTTCATGACTGGATGACCATAGTATTCCCGTTGACACAGTGTGAAATAATTACACAGGTAATCTGTCACAGTGCCCTGGTGA